>NC_142928.1:196908247-196963247 GCF_046866305.1 Octopus bimaculoides
ATTCTAATTTATTCTAATTTATGTCATCAGTCATTATCATTATTAACGACGACGACGATGACAGCGATACAACGATTGGAGAACAAGTGTATAATCGTACAATCTCTCTCTGAGCGAAACTAATCTACGTACCTGTGCGGATTTCGCAAAGGAAGCAACACCAAATAACAAATCAACATGGTTGTGTGGTAAGAAGTTTGAATCCCAACCGCATGATGTCGGGTTCAGTTCCACTGATTGGCAACTTAGGCAAGTGTCTTTTGCTGTAGCCTCGGGCCAACCAAAGCCTTGTTATTGGATTTAGTAGACGGAAACTAAAAAAAGCCTATCGTGTGTGTGTGTGTGTGGTCTGTCCTCCACTATCACTTGACAACCGGTGCTGGTGTGTTTACACTCAGGTAACATAGCGGTTCAGCAAAAGAGACCGATAGAATAAGTACCAGGCTTTAAAAAAATATGAGTGCAAGGGTTGATTCATTCGGCTTAAAATTCTTCCAGGCTGTGCCCCAGCATGGCCACAATCCAATGACTGCAATGAGTAAACGTTAAAAGAACATGACAGGGTTTTATGTCAATTCTGCACTGTCCTGATACTCTTTGACACTCCACCAATCACATCACCTTCCGGGGGGACCGACCTCCTCTTGACTACGACAGCAATGTCCCACGACTTTCTGTGCCGATCTTTGGCTCTTGAACTTGTTAAGCATTGGAGAAGAGGTGTGAAGCCAATTCCATTGGCAGAGCCTGCGTCTGGCTGTCAATAACCCGTGACCGTTTTGCGAATGGCAAACACACTGTGCTGTTCCTTCATTAAACTCAATAACAGGACGCTGCTTCCGCTTAGAACCTATTATTTGTCTGCAATGAAAAAGGCCGGGCGAGGTTAAAACGACACAAGTTTTGCATTACTTTCTGTGTTCCTCACGCGCGCGCGCGCGTGTGTGTGTGTCATCTACTTTTCCATGCTTGTCTGGATCAGACGGAGTGTGTTGATGGACAATATTCTTCATTCATTTGTTTCAAAGTAAATTATTGATAATAATCTCTTTGTAACTCCCAATCACCGTCGCCAATCAAACACTAAAGAGCCCGGTCATGTTTACGTGAAGAACTGGAAATAAACGACACCATAGAGACGACCCTTTTGTTTACAATCATCAATCAACTTGTCAGGAGCCTGGACAAGCATTCTCAGTGGATTGAAAACAAAAGACGTTTTGCCAAATCTTTGTTTAGAAAAAGCTAAGTGTACACAAGTACAGAGAAGAGAAATACGAACTCTCTCTCACACACACACACACACACATAAATATATATGTATATATATATATATATATAACATATACGTACATATACTGATATGTATATATATAGCGTTTTTGTTTGTCTTAATAACAGATGAGATGCTGGAACAGACTTCATCCCCCGTATCCAAAACTCTGAGTTTTGTTATCACAACCAACTAATTGTCACGTATTATATTTAGATATGTTATTCTTGTTGTTTGTACTTGTAATCAAGCAACATTTTCTCCGTTTTCTCATTTTCTTTTTGTCCAAGTTGTCACACATGTTTGCTTGCGTTCTTCCAAAAGTTTAATGCTCTTATCTTAGATTTTTAGGGTCTACCAATTTTGAACAGTCTCAAGTGTAACAGGTCGAAACTGTAATGATGATTGGAAGCTTGATTGAGGAGTAGAAAGCCACGAATGTTCCGTTCTGGTTTTCCTGTCCATCTTTGTATCGTCCATCTGTCCGTAAAAATGTTTATTTGACTCTGGCGATTGAGCTATTTGTCGTCCATTACGTTCTTGTTCCATTTTTTGGAGATATATATACATATAGCAACGTATGTACACCTTTTGCTCAGCTTGTAAGTATATATATATATATATATATATATATATATATATATATATATATATATATATATATCATCATCATCATCATCGTCATCGTCGTTTAACGTCTGCTTTCCATGCTAGCATGGGTTGGACGATTTGACTGAGGACTGGTGAAACCGGATGGCAACACCAGGCTCCAATCTGATTTGGCAGAGTTTTTACAGCTGGATGCCTTTCCTAACGCCAACCACTCCAGAGTGTAGTGGGTGCTTTTATGTGCCACCGGCACGAAGGCCAGTCAGGCGGTACTGGCAACACATACATATATAGATTTATATATATACATACACAGGGACATGCGCATATGTAACACATGCATACATACCTACCTACATACGCACATACATACATACATACATACATACATACATACATACATACATACATACATACAAACAAACAAACAGAAATAGCCTGTTGTTGATGTTCAAATGCCAATGAAAGAGCCTTTGATCTAGGTTAGAAACCAGCTCTTTCTCTATTGGTAAGAAATCTTGAAATAAGACTGAACAATGACACACATACATACACACATTCACACATACACACATACATACATACATACTTACACACACACACATACATACCCACACACATACATAAAGACAGACATACATACATACATACTACAAGACAAATACACATCTATCCACATACAGGAAAATGTAGGTGGAAGTACATCTCGATGCTATGAAAATATTTAATAATACAAGAAGCCATTAAAACTGTGCCAATCTTTCCATTTGTAACAGTTTCTGGTTGAGTCCTCCCCACGTGGTCCCTCCCCACTGAGTCCCTCTACAGAGATAGTCGCTCTATCATCTGGTGCTGCCGCTTTATCTGGCTGCTGGAAATTAGCTCAATGATGAGGCTTCCGCAAATACATTTTTAAAAGGTTAAGTGAGAGATGCTGTATTGATCTAGGCCTCCTCTCACAACCTCACAGCCCATTACCCATCTCCCCCCCCACACACACACACACACACACACATTTATATATATATATATATATATATATATATATATATATGTATGTATGTATGTGGGTTTCTCTCTCTCTCTCTCTTTCTATATATATATATATATATATATATATATATATATATATATATATATATACATACATATATATATCATCATCATCATCATCGTTTAACGTCCGCTTTCCATGCTAGCATGGGTTGGACGATCTGACTGAGGACTGGTGAACCAGATGGCTACACCAGGCTCCAATCTGATTTGGCAGAGTTTCTACAGCTGGATGCCCTTCCTAACGCCAACCACTCAGAGAGTGTAGTGGGTGCTTTTACGTGCCACCGGCACGAGGGCCAGTCAGGCGGATACTGGCAATGGCCACGCTCAAAATGGTGTTTTTTACGTGCCACCTGCACAGGAGCCAGTCCAGCGGTACTGGCAACGAACTCGCTCGAATGTCTTTTCACGTGCCACTGGCACAAGTGCCAGGAAGGCGACGTTGGTAACGGTCACGCTCAAATGGTGCTATTTACGTGCCACAGGCACGGAAGCCAGACAGCTGCTCTGGCAACGATCACGCTCGGACGGTGCTCTTAGTGATTTACTGGTACTGGTGCCATCACGATTTCGTTTTCACTTGCCCCAACAGTTCTTCGCAAGCCGAGTTTAGTGTTCAATGAAGACGTTGGCATGGGTGCCAGTCTACAAATTTATTTCGATTTCGATTTCGATTTCACTTGCCTAAACAGGTCTTCGCAAGCGGAGTTTAGTGTCCAAAGAAGGAATATTACGCATAAGTGGGCTGGCTACACCCCTGGCAGAGGCCTTGGATTTTGGTCTCACTTGGCTTGCCGGGTCTTCTCATGCACAGCATATTTCCAAAGGTCTCGGTCAGAAGTCATCGCTTCGGTGAGGTCCAATGTTCGAAAGTCGTGCCTCACCGCCTCATCTCAGGTCTTCCTGGGCCTGCCTCTTCCACGAGTTCCCTCAACCGCTAGGGTGTGGCACTTTTTCACACAGCTATCCTCATCCATTCTCACCACATGTCCATACCAGTGCAATCGTCTCTCTTGCACACCACAACTGATGCTTCTTAGGTTCAACTTTTCTCTCAAGATACTTACACTGTCGGGAATGCACACTGACATTACTCATCCATCGGAGCATACTGGCTTCATTCCTTGCGAGCCTACGCATGTCCTCAGCAGTCACAGCCCAGGTTTCACTGCCATGTAGCATGGCTGTTCGTACACATGCGTCATAGTCTGCCTTTTACTCTGAGTGAGAGTCCCTTTGTCGCCAGTAGAGGTAAGAGCTCTCTGAACTTTGCCCAGGCTATTCTTATTCTAACAGCTACACTTTCAGCGCACCCTCTCCCACTACTAACTTGGTTACCCAGATAGCGGAAGCTATCAACTACCTCTAGTTTTTCTCCCTGAAATGAGACAGAAGTTGTTTTCTGCATATTTTCAGTGTTTATTGCACCTGAACATCTGCCACACAAAAACTAACTTCCTAGTTAACCTGCTTTTGATATTGCTGCACCTCTTGTGTCCATAGCTTGCACTGGGTACATCTTATAGAGTTTCTACCTACACCTTTTCTACAGATCGAGCAGGGCCATCTACCTGAAGGGGTCTGTGTTTTGTCTACCTTCCTACTTATTAGAACTTTGGTTTTAGCTAAGTTGACCCAAAGGCCCTTCGATTCTAATCCCTGCTTCCACACCTGAAACTTATCCTCTAGTTCTTATAGAGATTCAAAGTTCTGATAGTGATTCATGTAGATATATGTAGATAGATAAAAAGATAGATAGATAGATGAGGAAGACAGCCAGTAAGGAACTACGAAGTTCACAATTGAAATGATCTTGTCCCCTCGTCACCCAAATCCCGTACACAAGCTTTGTATAATGTTTCTGTAATGAAAAGAAAAATATTCCTTTATTCATCAACTCTGAATCTTCATCAATAATCGTCTTTCTTACTTTTGTGTGATTTATACATATAATACTGAAAATGTTAAAATATCATCTGATTCGGCAAGTCCAATACATGAGGTGCTCTGTGTACGACAACTGAATATATGAACAATGCAATTGCTGACTGTTTTCCTGCAACTGGTGACATCTCGTTGGCTAATCATATTTCGATGTGCTACAGTTCTATTTTTTTCTATTTATGTATATAGTCACGCTATACAATTGTTTGAATAATCAGTAATGTAAAATTCAGTGTCATGACTTTAAAAAGCTCAGTAGGCGCAGGAGTGCTGTGTGACAAGAAGCTTGCTTCCCAATCAATGGTTCCAGGTTCAGTCCCACTGCGTGGCTTCTTGAGCAAGTGTCTTCTACTATAGCCTTGGGCCGACCAAAGCCTTGAGTGGGTGGACGGAAACTGAAAGAACCGTCGTATGTGTGTGTATGTGCATGTGTGTGTGTGTTTGCTTGTGTATGTGTGTGTTTGTTTATGTGTGTGTGTCCCCACCATTGCTTGACAACCAATGTTGATGTGCGTACGTCCCCATAATTTAGCAGTTCGGCAAAAGAAACCAATAGAATAAGTACTAGGCTTACAAAGAATAAGTCCTAGGATCAATTTGTTCAACTAAAGCCGGTGCTCCAGCATGGCCGCTGTCAAAAGACTGAAGCAAGTAAAAGAATCTAATAGATCCTACACAACAATCTGCTTTATGTATCGAATAGTTTTTCTGCCTTTGCATACAACCACCAATCCACACAAAAGCACATATATTTATATATCACAACATCGACCAGACTATCGGATGTTGTTATACATCGCAGGTCACAATGCGCTTCGAATTGTTCTAGCCTTCAACTGATGCTGCTCCGCTGGTTTGATGAGCCAGCCAACATTTCTCCCGGATAGGAAGATTATTCGATTACAAGGGGTGACCCATGTACAGCTGAGTGGACTGGGGCAACGTGAAATGAAGTGTTTTGCTCAAGAACACAATGCACTGCATAAATATTGATATGTGTCTATGTACATGTATACATACATGCGTGCATATATACATACATATATGCATACAAGCATACATCCATTCATACACACACACACACACACATACAGAAACATACATACATACACACACACACATACATATAAATGAAAGCAAATTCAATCCGTAAACTTCCGAAAGGTTCGTGTCAGTGTCTTACATATACACATACATACAGTTTTTAAGTTCAGAAAATCTTCCTCCAAATATTGTGGTAGTGTCAAGAAATTCCTACCCACACCCCAGTATGTCACCAACATTGCTGCAATACAAACGCTTTAGCTTGTTACTTTGCTCCAAAGAAAACAAAACTAAACGTGACTCCTTAGTTTTATTGTTTAGTCAATTAATTAACCAACCAACTATACATAACGAATTAACTACTCTTATCTTATTTATTTAACGTGGAACCTGGTGCAGCCTCTGGCTCTCCAGACCTCAGTCAAACCGTCCAACCCATGCCAGCATGGAAAACGGACGTTAAACAATGATGATGATGATGATGATTTAATTGCATTTGTATTAACATAGCTTCTACTCCTGCTGCTCGATAGCACCCACCTGCAATGGAAGTGACAATGATTAACCAGTTAGCTCCTTGTTTGTATGTATTTATTTGTGTTTGTACTAACATTTCTTCTACCAATGCTTGTATAGCACCCACTTCCAGTGGAGGCAGCAAGTGTAACATGAATGATGGTAGATTAAATGTGAGGATAACTGTTATGACATGTCTGTTGGCAAACACTTAGAACTTTCTTTTCAGATACTGAAAGCCGCAGCTCTCCCTTCCCATGTTACCTCCTGCCTCTCCTCACATTCTCTCAGAATTGGCACTGTCAATGTAGGCACATTGAAAGACAGGTCTGGTGATATTGTTGAGATGCTTGAATGGAGTCGTGTGTTGGATGTGTGTTGCATTCAAGAAGTAAGGTGGAAGGAGGAGCTTCAGCCAGGTTCCTCACAGGCAAAACACACAGGTATAAATTTTTCTGGGAGGGCAACAGTGACGGGGTAGGAGGTGTGGACATACTTCTAGCAAGGAAATGGGTTAATAAGGTGATTGAGGTAGTCAGAGTATGTGATAGAGTACTTCAGCTTAGACTAGTGTGACAGAGTTGCACAGCAACAATCATCTCTGCCTATGCCCACCAAACCCAGTCTGATAAATTAACAAAAGGACTACTTTTATGAAATTCTTCTGCAGACTACCTCAAAGACAAATTACAGTGACCTTATCTTCGTGGCTGGTGATTTCAAAGGACATGTCAGGCAGCACCCATGTGTCTTTCATGGGGTGCGTGGGGGCTATGGAATTGGTTCCCAAAATGAAGGAACAAGACTGCTGGAGTTCTGTGATACAAATAACCTAATGACCTGCAACACCAACTTCAGGAAACCAGCCAATCACCAGATAACCTATAAATCTGGTGACCACACAAGCCAGATTCACTACATTGTCCCCAGAAACGGAGATCCAGGGTGGCTCATAAATGCAAAATCTTTCCCTGATGAAGAATGTATCCCTCAGCATAGATTAATCATCAGTGATTTCAGACTAGAGGCAAGAAAGATTCCAAGAAGGAAGCCAGTTTGGAAAAGAGGGAACTGGAAGCTTAAGGATCTTCTGAATGGTCAGAGATTTAGAGACGTCCTAACTGAAGCATTTCATGAGGAGTTACAGACATGCAACATAGAACAGAACTGTAAGTTCCTATGAGACAACTTACTGAGAGCCACAGACCAAACTTGTAGTTGGTGCACTCCACCTCATGCCCCAGCAGTCGCCACTGTCGCTCATCCATCCTCATAAGCTGCTGTTCCATTCGTTCGTCCTTTCGCATGAGGTCATTGGTGCAAAGTCTCAACCAGACCAGCGATGGTGGTGGAACAGTTTACTTGACAGGGCCATTCAGAGCAAAGAAGCAGGACTGGAGAGGTGGCGGTAGCAAGGAACTATAGCAGGGAGCTAGAAGGGAAGCGAGAGAGCAGGCATACTTAGCCAGGGGGGATGCAGAAAGGAAGAAGGTTGCCAAAGTTTTGCAGCATGAGGGCCAGCAACTTGAGGTGGTTGGCATTAGGACGGGCATCCAGCCATAGAAACCAAGCCGAATCAGACTGGAACCTGGTGCAGCTCTCCAGTTACCAGTTCCAGTCAAACCGTCTAACCCATGCCAGCATGGAAAATGGACGTTAAATGATGATGATGAAAGACCATTTGGATTTGGAAAAGTCAGCTTGTTCACATGAAAAACTAATTCTAAATACTCAGACATGTATACAACCCTATAGGACACACACTTCATTGATCCCCTAAAAACCAGTCAAGTGTCTGTAACATGATTAGCCTTACTGGTCCCAAACACTGTATTAGATTGTATCATTATCATTTAATGTTTGTTTTCCATGCTGGTATGGGTTGGACGGTTTGACAGGTGCTGGCAAGGCTGGAGAGCCACACCAGGCTCCATAGTCTGTTTTGGCCTGGCTTCTACAGCAGGATGCTCTTCTTAAGAACAACCACCTTACAGAGTGTCGTGGGTGCTTTTCACATGGCACCAACATCAATAGGGTCACCAAGTAACTTGCAAGATAAAAAAAAAAACGCTCAGCTGGGAGTGGGGAGGGGTATTGAGGCAGGGTTGGTTCTGTGCCAGTTGATGAGAGGTTAGAGGTGTAAAGGGACAGGGGTAGGTGTCCAGTTGTTGAGTAGGTACATGGATATTCCAGTTGGAAAAGAAAGGAGGGTGGGTTAAGGAGTAAGACACAAGAATAAGAAGGTTGAATGCTTCATTTCATCATACCCTTCCTTATTTGATCAGTGTTGGTCATGGCATGGCTGAATATGGTTCGTAAATGAAAATAACAACATTAATAACATTATCAATAATTATAAAACTTAAAGTGTCGTGCTTCCTTTTAACCGTTTTCATACAAACCTGAAACAGAGCCTGGTTCTACGACAAACTTTTTCTTTAAAAGTGATAGAAATTAAAATCTTCCTCCGTCAAAATTTCCAGTTAATTTGTGTTCCTAACACCAGTTTAATAATGACAAAGTTATTTTAATCAATTTTTCATTATTTCCAAAAATAATTTGAAACGAAGGAAATGTATTTCAAAAAAAAAAAAAACAAAAGGATTAAAGAATATGCTGTGGTGGAGGAGGGAGTGAAATGATGGGGTGAGGGGGTGATGCGAATAGTGAAACTGTTCTGGCTGAGAGGAGAAGCTAAGTGAGAGACTCAGTTAATGGAGAGCTTACTTGCTGCCCCATGACATTGGTGACACATAAACCAAAAGATGCAGACTTCTTACATACAGACATACAGACAGATCGTAGCAGTCAGCCATTGCTGAAACATTGTTGATGTTACAGATTGTTGGTTTTAGTCAGAGAGACTTGTTAGGCAACAACGAGCAGCTGAAGAATAATATTTGGAGAAAACATTTCGCTAAATACCAGAGGCTTACAGAGCCTGGTGCAGTCTTGGACCAAATACTCACACATAGGAATGGTGGAATAAATATGTTATTTCTTTACAAGACTCCTTTTAGATTGAGAAAATGTCAGAAGAGTTAAAGATTGTGAAATACAAGAACCATACATGATACAATGAAATCATACAGGCTGTCGTTTATGTTTGGTCTTGAGATCAAATCCATGTGTCAAGGGATCCAACAGCAGTGTAAAGCCAGTAGATATCATCAGGAAAGACAACATATGTATAAAGATTGTCTCCGTTGTACTGGAATCCATGTTCTCTCATCTCCCATGTGACTGGTGCATCAGTAAAGCCATGAATGGTCATTGCTGACCACTTGAGGCTGTACTGGGTTACAATAGTCCTTAATTCCACGAGAATCTTTTGAATAGTTTGAGGAAGAATGAAACCTTTCACATTATAATTCAAACTGTCCACCGTATAATTTGGGGTTGGAGTGAACGACATGTGGCAGTCTTCATCTACATGGCTGCAAAAGAAGAAGAAAAAAAAGTTAAAGGGTTTTTCTTGTTATTGTTTAACCCCAGGTCAACCCTGATTGTACAAAACTAATTTCATCAAACACAATCCAGACATGACCAACCCATCTTTTTAATGATACTTGCAACTACATAACCTAAATAAGTGGTTATCAACTGGGGTCCATATAAGATTCTTGGGGGTTCATGCAAACAGAATAGTAAATCAGGGGTCCATGGTAGCATTTTAAGGGTCTGAGAGAAAAAATTCCGCTTTAGAGGCATAAAAGAGCTGGGTTTTCTTTCTCTCTTTGTTCTCCATAACTAAAGCACGTTTCCAGATGAGTTCCATCACAAACTAATCGAAGGGAATGGGCAAAAAACGAAATAGGAATTTTGAAAACAGTTTTTAAACATTGAATGGTTATTGGGGGAGGGGAATTCCACTGGGATAAAATAGTAATCAAAGGGGTCCAGAGATTAAAATATGGTTGAGAACCAATGATCTAAGGCATTCTTCCATGTTTTAAGGGATTAAGGTGTGATTTGTGGATGATTTGACTGTTATTTCTACCCGATTCCATCAGACCTCAGTTTAAAACAGTATTAAGGGTCTCTAAAGAACAAAAGATTAAATTGTGCACGAAACACAAAAGCATTAGCCTGGCTGTGAGGTTAACAAGCTTGTTTTCCAACCACATGGTTCCAGGTTCAGTCCCACTGCATGGCACCTTGGGCAAGTGTCTTCAACTCAAATCACATGCCTACAATCTGAGGAGGAAGAAATGAGGATACATTAGAAAATGTAGTCCCACATGAAGTGTCTGACTAAAAGATGGGTTGGGCATGGTTGGAACGTCTTTGATTATTCAAGAATGAGCAGAAAGTTTAAACCAGAAAAGAGCTTTTCTCAGCATTCATAAACAACACAAAACAATTTTGAAAGAGAATAAAATATCAGACAATTTCATATTGCAAACGTTTACTGGTCGGAACTGGTGCCATTTAGGGGGAGGAAATCTTACAAATTGATCGAAGGGAGATAAATACGTATTTGGAGTTATGCACCTTTACTAAGTATACGTGGTCTTGGCTGTCTTGTAGCTGTGACTTAAATCATGTGATTCACGTCATCACACGCGCACACGCAAGCACACATGCAGATACATAAAAAAAAAAGACTCAGGAAGACGTGGGACAAAGTGGTGAGAAAGGATCTTTGGATGTTGGAATTCATAGAGGGGGTGACAGAGGACCAAGGTTTCTGGTGGTTTGCTGTACTTCAAAAGATACATCAAGCAAAGCAAAAGCACTGTTGTCCTTGCATACAGGTTTGTCCCTTGCATCCCTCTTCAGCTGAGCATCCCTAATCTTGTGGGCTTATGGGTGCTGGTGTAACATTAAAAAGGACCCAAGCCAGAGTTGTGTAAAAGCACCTAGTCCACTATGTAAAGGGGTTGGCATTAGGAAGGTCATCCAGCTGTAGAAACCATGCCACAACAGACACATGGAGCCTGAGCAGCTCTTCAGCTGACCAGCTCCTGTCAAACCATCTGACCCATGCCAGCAGGGAAAATGGACGTTAAATGATGATGATGATGATGATGATGATGATGATGATGATGATGATGATGATGATGGTGATGGTGGTGATGATGTGTGAGTAAACTAAATATTATTCATAGTTGTGAATATTTAAATGAATAAACAAGCTGAGATGTGGTCGAAGGAAGTTCTAAAGAAACAGCTGCCAGCATACGTAGACAATCAAGGAACCACAAAGCTGTTTAAAATGGTAACACCCTTACCATTGTTACCATGGAAACCAGAGTCATGAAAGACACCAAGATTATGAAGGGAAACAAAGAATCGGATGAAAATGTTGACAGAATTATTCTGGATACTCACTCTTGACAATCTGAGGATACAGAACCCAGCCAATCAAAAAATTCTTGAAAATCACATGATTCTATACTTGAATGTGGTTGGCTGCTGGCCACAATTGGAACTTTCAAACCAGTTCTAGTTTTTGACTCCTTTTTTAATCCAGCAGTGACTGTCCGATAATTATTTTGTTTGAAATATTCCGCAAGAGATGAAGAGAGAATGTCATCGTCTGGGGAAGAAAAAACAAAATGAAAAATCGTTTACAAAACAATGCCATCATCATCATCATTGTGCGTGTGTGTGTGTGTGTGTATATATATATATATATATATATATATATATATGTATATATGTATATAAAGGGAATACCAAAAATGGGACAAGAACGCAAAACATCCAGACAGACGATACAAAGAAAACAAGGACGGGACATTCGGAGTTTTCTTTCTTCAGTCGAGTTCCTGATTATCTTTGCAATTTCGGCTGGTTATTCTCGATATTGCTCCAATCTGGCCAGCCCCAAGGAAAAACTAAGCTAAGAGCACTAGATTCCTTGGAAGAAAGCAGCGAATGTATATGAAAACAAGGACGAAAAAAAACGGAGAAATGGTACACAAATACAAATGCAAATAACAGGACATTAACAACAGGAGTCTTTCGACTAAGGACGAATTAAATTAAGCTAGAATGTGTGGAAGTGAAGCCTTACAGCAGGGACATAGGATTTGGTAGGCAACGGGAGGAATATAGATGTTGCATGGATGGTAGTTGAACCAAGAAAGAAAGGTCAGGCTTAGCCGAATATATATATATAAGCAATTATGGGGATAAGCAAATTAGACACATCAAATATATTAAATACCTCAAATACAAAATGTATATATATGTTTATATATGCAAATTGAGAGAAAACAAAAGGTGGAGACTTTCAGACGAGGAATTTATAAGTATAAATATAAAGATGTATCAATAGATTCCAGCTTACACAGAGTGCAGACGACAGAGAAAATTAAAAGGAAGAAAGGTGTTATAAGTCCAATACTTTGCTTCTGTGGGCTCAGAGATCCATAATAATGTTCGTAGACTTAGGTTACAATATGTAGCCGTATGGATGCCATTAAGATTGGATGAGATGAGCCTCTGTCTTCAGGGTAGAAAAGACCTTACATTTCAGATCTTAAAGCAGAGAAGTTCAAAGGTGGAATTATCTTTGAACTTCTACGCTGATGATGGAGGCTTGTCTCATCCTATGTTAAATGCATCCGTATGGCCACATTTTGTGATGAACCACATCTACCAACATTATTATGGATCTCCTAGGCCCCGAAGCAGCTGTTGCACTTATAACACCTTTCCTTCACCCCTTTCATTTTCTCTGTCGCCTGCACTCTGTGTAAGCTGGAATCTATCGATATATCTTTATATTTATATTTATAAATTCATCATCTGAAAGTCTCCACCTTTTGCTGTCTCTCATTTTGCATGTATATCGTTGTTTCGTTTATCGTTTATTGTTTAACATCCACTTTCTATGCTAGCTTGGGTTTTGGACAGTTTGACTGAGGACTGGCGAACCAAATGGCTGCACCAGGCTCCAATCTGATCTGGCAGAGTTTCTACAGTTGGATGCCCTTCCTAATGCCAACCACTCCGAGAGTGTAGTGGGTGCTTTTTACATACCACCAGCACGGGAACCAGTCAAGTGGCACTGGCATGAACCATGCTCATGTACTAGCAGCACAGGTGCCGTCAGGCGGCACTGGCATCGATCACTCAAATGGTGCTTTTTACATGCTACCGGCATGAAATGTGGACATTAAAACAATGATGATGTTAATGATATTGTTGATGATGATGATGATGATGATATTTCTAAGAGATATAGTGAAAGAAGGGTAGACATACCTGGAGGAATCCAACAAGCTAACATATTGAACTTCAAATTCAAACGATCTGTAAAACACCATTTGACTCTTTCGTAGAACTTTTTACCAGAAACAAAGTTTGGATCCAAAAGAGGAATGGTTACCACTGGAACATAAGATTGCACTAAGATTAATTATCCTTTCGTTACCATATTTCTGTTGAGATGCTCTGTGTTTCTTTCAATTGATTTTAAATATAACAAAGATTTTAGTAAAATAACTTGGTTATCATTAAGCTAGTGTTAGGAACATAAATTGTGACTAAGGTCTGGTGGAAGAGTTTAATTCAAAACTTATGAAAACAAGACATTTGTACTCAGAGCCAGAGGTGGTTTCAGCCAGGTTGGTATCAAAAGGGCTAAAATAACAGACATATGTCTTTATTTCATAAATGGACCTTGTACTATGAGGCTATGCACTCACCATCTCTTCCATTCTAGCTGGGAAAAGCCATGTGTCTCCTCTTCAACAGCAACAGTACTTTGGAGTAAAGATTGTTTGCCAACATAACATGGCAGTCCTGGTTTAGGATGAATGTTCCTGTAATTTAACCTCAGGAGACATCGTCTCCATCCAGCTATACGACACGATCTGTGTCCTTTATATCTTCGAACAAGGGTATCTAGCACCCCGACCCCTCAGCTGAAAACAATATCTGTGTATCGTGATTTCTGGGTTACACAGATACACAGATATTGTTTTGAGCTGAGTGGGGGTGCTGGATTCCCTTGTTTGAAAATATAAGGACACAGATCATGATGTATAGCCAGCTGGAGACGATGTCTCCTGGGACTAAATTACAGCAACATTCGTCCTAAACTAGGTCTGCCATGTTATGTTGGCAAACAATCTTTACTCCAAAGTACTGTTGCTGAATATCTCTCGTTGTGAGATTTAAAAATAGTAATTTTCTAACAGTTGTTCCTGTCCCCTCTATCTGACCTTCACCCCGCTTCAACACCCCACCCCCGTTCGCTTGAGGAAGTCTTGTCTTGTGAGTATTAGCTGACCTCACTTGTGGTGGTGCTACAGCATACCCAGTGCCCTCTGTAAAGTGGTTGATGTGAGAAAGAGCTTCTTGCTGTAGAAATCATAGCTAAAAAATAGACAGTGGAGCAAGGCACAATCCTTTGGCTCACCAGTTCCAAACCAAGCGAACACGGGAAAATGGACCTTAAACAATGATGATGATGATGATGATATATATCATCATCATCATTTAATGTCTGTTTTCCATGCTGGCATGGGTTGGACGGTTTCACAGGAGCTGGGAAAAACCAGAGCTCTGCACCAGGCCCCAACTGTCTGTTATGGCATGGTTTCTATGGCTAGATGCCCTTCATAATGCCAGCCACCCTACAGAGTGTACTGGTTGCTTCAAATGTGATGCCGGCACCAGCAGGGTCGCCAAGTAACTCGCAAGACAAGACAAAGCGATAGAGAGGATTGAACTGGGTGAGTGGTCAGTGGGGACAGAGGGGAAAGTTTCATAAGAATGTGAGGAGAGATGGTGAGTGTGAAGATGAAAGATGTGGGAGTGAGGGGTTATGTTAGATGTGTAAGAGCAATGAGAGGATAAAGGCGGTGTTGTGTGTGTGTGTGAGTGTGTGTGTGTACCGTTGTCTTGGTTGGTTTCTCCAGTTACTTCTTTACATGAAATGAAGAGAGTAAAAGAGAGATAGAGAGAGATGCAGGAGGCATGCACATACTAGGCTCGATGGCAGGTAATGAGTAGAGAAATGCTACACAGAGAGAGAGAGAGAGAAGGAATCATAGTTAAGGAGGAGGAGGTAAATGAGTAGTTGAGGGGGGAGTTATACAAATGAGAAATTTATTTTCTTAAGTTTTATTTTAAAGCAATAAATATTTTTCTTTTGAAAATTAAAATCCATTTCATTATTTTGTATAAACACCAAGAAATTTTATAAAAAGTTAAATTATAATTATGATGTGTGTGACATATTTCCTAATATTAACCATTGTGCCAAAAAGTATAGTTCCAAAAACAGTTTACCTGCCATACAACGAGTAACACTGTAGTTTACAATAAAACAGAGATAAGTGGAAAGGGAGGAGAGTCAAGGGTGGAGAGGATATGAAGGCTAAAGTAAACTCACCAAATTTGTTGTGTCCATGTTTAATGAACTTTGACCTCTTCCCATCGAGACCCAAACTTTCGTACGTGTCCTTCGTTACATTCAACACAAGTTTGCCTTCAGGAAAAAAAATTATTTAATTAATTATTTAATCAAAGATGCTGAAATAATTGATAATTACAATAGGTGCAGGCATGGCTGTGAGGTTAAGAAGTTCAGTTCCCAGCCACATGGTTTCAGGTTCAGTCCTACTGTGTGGTACCTTGGGCAAGTATCTTCTACTACAGCCCCAAACTGACCAAAGCCTTCTGAAGTGATTTTGTGGATGGAAACTGAAAGAAGCCATTAGACATATGGATGGACAAACAAATGGACGGACGGACAAAAAGACAGACATACAGACGCAGTGTGGGTAAGCACAGGCATAGCTGTGTGCTTAAGAAGCTTGCTTCCCAACTATCTGATTTGGGGTTCAGTCCCACTGTGCAGCACTTTGAGCCCTGGGCAACCAAATCCTTATGAGTGGATTCAGTGGACAGAAACTGAAAAGAAGCCCATTGTATACATGTGTGTGTGCATGTGTGTGTGTGCGTGCGTGTGTGGTCTTGGTCACTTGTTATCAACTCTGTGAGACACAACATCCGAGATCATATTTCACCACCTCATCCCACATCTTCCTGGGCCTACCTATACCTCCCCAATTAGAAATCAGCACTTCTTTACGCAGCTGTCCTCATTGCTTAACCAAACCAGCACAGTCTTCTCTGATGAGAAAGTAAGGGACCCTGTGAGAGGTTTCCTACATGCTGATAAATGCCAAATACAGTAGTTTGCTTTTGGATAACCAAGTGAGGTCATTGTTGAGGCCGATGCCAGTGTCACGCAACTGGCCCATTAAAAGCGCCCTCCAATCATTGGGCGATATACTGTGCTTGTGAAGACCTGTCGAGCCAAGTGAAATCATATTCGTAACCGATGCCAGTACTGTCTGATGGGCACCTGTGCCAGTAACACGTAAAAAGCACCATTCATGCGTTGGGCCTCGTGGAGGCAGTATACACTTGGCATTATACCGTGCTTGTGTTGACCTGTCGAGCCAAGAGCTGGTGTCAGGCCAATGACGCCCATGCCAGTGGCACATAAAAAGCACCCACTACACTCTCGAAGTGGTTGGCATAAGGAAGGGCATCCAGCTGTAGAAACCTTGCCAGATCAGATCAGAACGTGGTGCAGCTCCTGGCTTCCCAGTCCTCAGTCAAACCATCCAACCCATGCCAGCAATGAAAACGGATGTTAAGTGGTGGTGGTGGTGGTGATGGTGGTGGTGGTGGTGATGATGATGATGATGATGATGATGGTGGTGGTGGTGGTGGTGGTGATGATGATGATGATAACTTCTGCAGTTGCTTTACTATCAGGATAGCATTACTAATGTTTCTCCCAAGTATAAAACCAAACATCATCTCGTTTGCTTAACTCTTTTCTTAATTAGTTGGACCTACGACTGTTTCTGTAATTTTCATGACCAGGTCCAGCAATTTGATTCCTCTGTAATTGCTTCTGTGGAAGGCATCACCTTTGCCGTTGTAGCAGCTGACTATAATGCTGCTACACTAGATGTTCCGGAACAACCTGATTAACTATAGGGGTAACCGGGCCATATTCTATTCCACCAGATTTTTTTGAGCATCTTCATAGTCACACACACACACACACACAAAATATTGTGTTGTTCATTCTCTGACCAAAAATATTAGGTGAACAAATGAGATGAGACAGAGGTGGCTGAGAAACAACACCAATCTTAAATGATTTGTAAAAACTTACCAGGGGGCAGTAATGCTATACAGTCTTGAGTATCAATATTTGTACCATGGGACATCATATACAGCTGACCTGAAAACAATTATTATTATTATTATTATTATTATTATTATTATTATTATTATTATTATTTCATTACTATTAAGTTATTAAAGCAGCATGCTGGCAGAATTGTTAGCACGCTGGACGAAATGCTTAGTGGTATTTCACCCATCACTATGTTCTGAGTTTAAATTCCACCAAGGTTGACTTAGCCTTTCATCCTTTCAGGGTCAATAAATTAAGTACAAGTTATGCACTGGGTCAATGTAATCAACTAGTCCCCTCCCCAAAAATTTCAGGCCTTGTGCCTTCAATAGAAAGGATTATTATTATTATTATTATTATTATTATTATTATTATTAAAATATTTCTATTTTTATTAAAATTTAGCAGAAGCAGCAGAGTGATTCAAAGTCCAAGAGAGTTTCCTGTGTTGGCACTTACCAAAGCTGATAAGTGCCAATGCATGAAACTCTCAGACCTCGAGTCACTCTGTTACTTCTGCTAAATATTAATAAAAATATACTTAGTCTCTCGTTTTCTCTCTCTGTCCTTCTTGTTTCTATCTATCTTGGCTGCTATTTCTTACAATGAAGTTACCCATGTCTTTCCCTATTTTGCAATGATTTCTCTGGCACTCAAGTCCCTTTCTCTGTCCTTCACATTTCTATCTGTCTTGACTGCTATTTTATGCGATCAAGTTTATGTGATCGAGTGAGGTCGTTGCCAGTGCCGCTGGACTGGCTCCTGTGCAGGTGGCACATAAAAGACACCATTTTGAGCATGGCCATTGCCAGTACCGCCTGACTGGCCTTCGTGCTGGTGGCACGTAAAAAGCACCCACTACACTCTCGGAGTGGTTGGCATTAGGAAGGGCATCCAGCTGTAGAAACTCTGCCAAATCAGACTGGAGCCTGGTGTAGCCATCTGGTTTGCCAGTCCTCAGTCAAATCGTCCAACCCATGCTAGCATGGCCATTGCCAGTACCGCCTGACTGGCCTTCGTGCTGGTGGCACGTAAAAAGCACCCACTACACTCTCGGAGTGGTTGGCATTAGGAAGGGCATCCAGCTGTAGAAACTCTGCCAAATCAGACTGGAGCCTGGTGTAGCCATCTGGTTTGCCAGTCCTCAGTCAAATCGTCCAACCCATGCTAGCATGGAAAGCGGATGTTAAATGATGATGATGATGATGAACTTATCTTATTTTCTTGTCCACTTCTGGCTGTTGACTTATAAAACCCCTTCTCGCCCATATGGCACCTTAATTTTCACACTGCTCTGCTCTTGCTACTATTCCATGCGTGGCCTGTCCAGCCTCAGAAACTTTCCTCTTGTCCTTGATTGACCATCATTCATCTATTTTGTGTTTTTACCAACCAGACAATAATTTCATTGAAACTAACTTTCACAATTTCAACTTCTTCATGTTCCTCACTCACTTTCATTTCAACAATATTCCCTCCCTGAGTCACACTCCATGGCTTTCCGCATTCTGCAATGATTTCTTCGGCAGTCAAGTCTCTTTCTCTCTGACCTTCTCATTTCTATCTGTCTTGGTTGCTATTTCATGCAATCAAGTTGTCCTCTTTACTTATTGGCGATGCACCCACCCAATCCTGCCCCGCCCACCTCACCACCCCCTATACTGGAAATCTCTTCATGACTCCGCCTCTGCACCACCACCAGTACCAGAAATCTCTCCACTGCCCCTAAAGGCTCTTATGGCTTATCCCCACCACCCACCATTAATCTCATCCACATTTACTGCATGCACAAAAAGGAGACTGCATTGTTATTTAGTAAATCATCATCATCATTTAACGTCTGCTTTCCATGCTGGCATGGGTTGGATGGTTTGACTGAGGTCTGGAGAGTCAGCAGCTGTGTAAAAGCACCCACTACATTCTGTAAAGTGGTTGGCATAAGGAAAGGCATCCAGTCATAGAAACCATGCCCGAACAGACATGGTTTCTGCAGCTGGATTCCCTTCCAAATGCCAACCACTTTACAGTGTACTGGGTGCATTTTTTTTGTGGCACCAGCACAGTGAGTTTGCCATGTATCATGAGGGGTCAGTGTAGACCCTGGGAGTAAAAGAACAGGAAGTGAGGGTAGGTAAAGGTGAATAATACTTCTATATTATAACTATCTCTAAATATTATTTATCATATTTAAATTCTAATTAAGTGGTAAAAGTTAAGTTATGAAGTCATTAAAACCCTCTGTTGGCCAGTCAAAAAAATTGATGTTCAAAAGAAGCCATTGGAGTCATTTGGACGGAAATGTGGTCAGTTGGTCAGTATGCACTCACAATGTGGCCCAAACAAAACAGAGCCATTGAGAAGTGAGTACTAGGCAATGAGCACTCAGGGGCATCTATTGTTTAGTCAAGATCATGCAGAACAGACCTTTGGAGAAAGGGTTTCTAGCCCTGACCATCCTGTCATTTGCCAAACATTAATGTGCCCTTCTTTTTTTAAGCTAAGAGTGTGATTTAAAGGAAATTTAGCTGCCATTTCTAGTAGGTTAAGTAATAATGCAAAGGATCCGCCATTGGCTTATGGGTCATTCACATTGGGATCTACTGGTCAGTCTGTGCTGACAATGATGCAACAATCAAGAGTAATAATGGTCAGTTGGTCAGTTTTTATGCTGACAATGAGACAACAATCCGTTTGAACAGAACCAGAAATTATAGAAACATTTGAGAAAATTATTATAAAAAAGGTACATTTACCTTTTTTGCAGAAAGCTTCCAAAAAATCTGGTTCTATGAGTAAAGAAATTGGTATTCCTTTCAGGAAATATACAGTGGAACCTTTCTGTTGGAGAATATCATCAAGAGAATCTGGCAGATTGACAGCACCAGGGAGAATCAAATTCAGCTGAAACATGAATAATGGTAAATGGAAACTGTGTGGAAGACTACATAAGCAATTGTTTCAAGTGATAGGATTAATGTAATAATCAATTTATTAACCTGTAAGAGATTTTTTTTTCTGTAAAGTAACATTATTTTACAGTTAAAATAAAATTTAATTATTTAACAGAAGATAATTATTTCTAATCGATGGGCCTTAGAATTAACCTAGCAAAAACTAAAGTCTTAATAAGTAGGAAAGCAGACAAACCACAAATCCAGTCAGGTAGATGGCCCTGCTTGATATGTAAAAAAAGGCATAGGTAGAAATTCCAAAAGATGTACCTGGTGTAAGCAATGGATACATAAGAGGTGCAGGAATATCAGAGGAAGGTTAACAGGGAAAATAGTCTTTGTGTGTGGAAGATGCACAGATACAATCAACACTATAAATGTACAGAAAATAGATTCCTTCACATGCCAGGGGGGGGGGGGGGGCTAGAAGTAGCTGCTGGTTTCCACTACCTAGGTGACCAAGTTAGTAGTAGGGGTGGATGCACCGAGAGCTTAGCTGCTAGAATACAAATAAGTTGGGATAAATTCAGAAAGTTCTTACCTCTGCTGGTAACAAAGGGATTCTCTCTCAGAGTGAAAGGCAGATTGTATGATGCCTGCCTGAGCTTAAGTACCCTATCATACACACACACACATATATATAAACTTTCAATAGGCTTCCCATGTCAAGACAGCTTTGATCCAAATTTGGGTCCAAAATTGCTTTACCTAGTAAGCTACTGCTGATTCGAATAGTTGGCCCCTCTGTTGGATTCACACTGGGCAGGCTCCCCTTCTCCCCTGCCTTTCATAGTGGCACTTCCAAGCCTCCTTCTTTGCAGAATCACTAATCTGTAGTTATTCTTCCTTCTCATTAAATTTATCAGTGAGGGCATCCTTACATATACACATATATATATATATATATAGGAGGGTGAGTCAAAAAGTAATGCCATTTTGTTTAGGACAGATATAATTACCAACGTCAAAATGAAGCTGGTCCTCTGTGGATCACATCCCTACTTCTCAAACATAGTCACCGTTTCTCTCAATAGCAATGTTCCACCTTCGAATGAGAGCATGTATCCCTGCCCCGTAAAATTCTGTTGACTGCTCTTTGAGCCACTTCTTCACTACAGTTTTCACTTCCTCGTCACTGGACTATCATCTCTTCGGCCCCATGAAAGAGGGTTTGAGAGGCAAACATTATTCCAGTGACAAGGAAGTGAAAACTGTAGTGAAGCAGTGGCTCAAAGAACAGTCAACAGAATTTTACGGGGCAGGGATACATGCTCTCATTCGAAGGTGGAACATTGCTATTGAGAGAAATGGTGACTATGTTGAGAAGTAAGGGATGTGATTCACAGAGGACCAGCTTCATTTTGATGTATGATACATGTTCCTGTGTTGGTAATTATGTATGAAACATGTTCCTGTGTTGGTAATTATATCTGTCCTAAACAAAATGGCATTACTTTTTCACTCACCCTCGTATATATATATATATATATATATATATATATATATATATATATATATACATACATACATACATATATATATATATCATCATCATCATCATCGTTTAACGTCCGCTTTCCATGCTAGCATGGGTTGGACGATTTGACTGAGGACTGGTGAAACCGGATGGCAACACCAGGCTCCAGTCTGATTTGGCAGAGTTTCTACAGCTGGATGCCCTTCCTAACGCCAACCACTCAGAGAGTGTAGTGGGTGCTTTTACGTGTCACCCGCACGAAAACGGCCACGCTCGAAATGGTGTCTTTTATGTGCCACCCGCACAAGCCAGTCCAGGGGCACTGGCAACGATCTCGCTCGAAAATCCTACAGGAGCCAGTCAGGCGGTACTGGCAACGGCCACGTTCAAAATGGTGCATCTCATGTGCCACCCGCACAAGAACCAGTCCAGGGGCACTGGCAACGATCTTACTTGGCTTGCCGGGTCTTCTCACGCACAGCACATTTCCAAAGGTCTCGGTCAGTAGTCATCGCCTCGGTGAGGCCCAATGTACGAAGGTCTTGCCTCACCACCTCAGCCCAGGTCTTCCTGGGCCTACCTCTTCCACGGGTTCCCTCAACTGTTAGGGTGTGGCACTTTTTCACGCAGCTATCCTCCTCCATTCTCACCACATGTCCATACCAGCGCAATCGTCTCTCTTGCACGCCACAACTGATGCTTCTAATGTTCAGCTTTTCTCTCAAGATACTTACACTCTGACGGGTATTCACATTGACATTACACATCCAACGGAGCATACTGGCTTCATTCCTTGCGAGCTTACGTATGTCCTCAGCAGTTACAGCCCATGTTTCACTGCCATGTAGCATGGTTGTTTGTACGCATGCGTCATACAGTCTGCCTTTTACTCTGAGTGAGAGTCCCTTTGTCGCCAGCAGGGGTAAGAGCTCTCTAAACTTTGCCCAGGCTATTCTTATTCTAGCAGCTACACTTTCAGCGCACCCACCCCCACTACTAACTTGGTCGCCCAGATAGCGGAAGCTATCGACTACCTCTAGTTTTTCACCCTGGAATGAGATAGAAGTTGTTTCCTGTTTGTTTACAGTCTTTATTGCACCTGAACATCTGCCACAAACAAAAACTAACTTGCTAGTTAACCTGCCTTTGATGTTGCTGCACCTCTTATGTGTCCATAGCTTGCACCGGGTACATCTTATAGAGTTACTACCTACTCCTTTACATACTGAGCAGGGCCATCTACCTGAAGGGGTTTGTGTTTTATCTACCTTCCTACTTATTAGGATTTTGGTTTTAGCTAGGTTGACTCTAAGGCCCTTCAATTCTAGACCTTGCTTCCACACCTGAAACTTCTCCTCTAGTTCTGATAGTGACTCCGCAATTAGGGCAAGGTCATCAGCATAGAGGAGCTCCCAGGGGCAACCTGTCTTGAACTCCTCTGTGATTGCCTGGAGGACTATGATAAATAAGAGGGGGCTGAGGACGGAACCTTGATGGACCCCTACCTCTACCCGGAATTCATTGCTGTACTCATTTCCAACCCTCACCTTACTGGCAGCATCTCTGTACATGGCTCGCACAGCTCTCACTAACCATTCTTCTATCCTAAGTTTCCTCATTGACCACCAGATAAGGGATCGGGGGACCCTGTCAAAGGCTTTCTCCATGTCAACGAAAGCCAGGTACAGAGGTTTATCCTTAGCTAGGTATTTCTCCTGCAACTGTCTCACTAGAAATAAGGCATCAGTAGTGCTTTTACCTGGCACGAACCCAAACTGCATCTCATCTAAATTGATTCGCTCTCTAATTAGTTGGGCTATGACCCTCTCTGTAACTTTCATAACCTGATCTAACAGCTTGATGCCTCTGTAATTATTTGTATCTAAAGCGTCACCTTTACCTTTGTAGCAGTTGACTATGATGCTGCTACACCAGTCATTGGGTATGACTCCTTCGTGTATCACCTGGTTCGTAATACGGGTGACTAGGCTATAGCCAACACTGCCAGATATTTTGAGCATCTCTGCAGTGATTCCTGATGGGCCGGGGGCTTTCCCGGTCTTCATACTCTTAATTGCTTTATCTACCCTGGTACTATCAACTCGGATAGCTGGTCCCTCTATTGGGTCGACATACGGCAGGCTCTCTTTCTCCCATTCATTCTCTTTATTAAGCAATCTATCGTAGTGGCATCTCCAGACCTCTTTCTTTGCATCCTCATTTAATGCAAGCGTACCATCATCCATGCGAACACATTTCTCTCCTACAACATCACTATTCTCTCTCCTACACTGTCTTGCAACACGAAATGCCTCGAGTCTTCGGTCCTCACGGCGCAGAACATTGGCAAATCTTTCCTTATCTGCTTCCCCTCTGGCTAAATAAACCTGTCGCCTAGCCTCCCTTCTGGCACATTGGTACAATTCCCTGCTACCACCGTTCTTCCAAGCCTGTTTCTTTTGTCTAATAGCCCTGTCTACCTCCTTGTTCCACCACCACGTTACTCTGGGTCGGGAGGGGACCTTACACCACCCACAAATCTGGTCGGTGGCTTTCAACAGGTTGTCCCGCAGAAATCTCCAATTGTCTTCCACGTTGTATGATGCTATATCCCCTTCTATTTCGTTAAATGCTTCAAGTAACTTGTCTCTAAGTCTCTGTCCGTTTGCAGGGTCTTTAAGCTTCCACACCCTTCTCCTCCAAGCCTGTCTAATTCTGGGCACCCATTTTGCCTTGATCCCAAAGTCGCTAACTACTAATCTATGTTGTGGGGTACATTCTTCGCCAGGGTAGGTTTTGGCATTTATAAGCCGCCCTCTTTCCCTATTTCTGGCGAGGATGTAGTCGATTTGGCAAGAGTGTCTGCCGGAGCGGTAGGTGACTAGGTGACTGGCAGGTTTCCTGAAGTTGGTATTGCAGACCATAAGATCGGTTGCATCACAGAACTCCAGCAGTCTGGTTCCCTCCTCGTTGCGGGAATCGAAGCCATAGCCTCCATGTATGCCATGGAAGCCTCCAGCACGACGTCCGACATGACCGTTGAAGTCTCCAGCCACAAAGAGAAGGTCCCATACATATATATATATATATATAGTGGTTGGCGTTAGGAAGGGCATCCAGCTGTAGAAACTCTGCCAAATTAGATTGGAGCCTGGTGTAGCCATCCGGTTGCACCAGTCCTCAGTCAAATCGTCCAACCCATGCTAGCATGGAAAGCGGACGTTAAACGATGATGATGATGATATATATATATACATATTTATATATTTATATTTATATACTGAGGGTGATAAATTGAATATTAATTTCAATTTAAAACCAGTGGTCTCTAGCATATAAAAAAAATCTGTTAATTCAGAAAAATTGTATTACATGCGTATAAGAAGGGATGACCACTAGGTGGACATCCAATATGCTAGAAAGAGGTCATCAACGACCCAACCACAAAAGAAAAATCATGTTCTCCAGAAAAAATTCAGCAAAATACCAGAGCTCCTCTTTCTAGCATATTGGATGTCCACCTAGTGGTCATCTCTTCTTATACGTGTATATATACATATAATACAAAGAATATATATACATGTATACACACATATATGTACATACTTACATCTACATGTGTATATACATGCATATCAGGGTGCAGGACGTTAGAACAATAAACTACAGACAACGGAACGAACACATAGGAAAACGGAAAGCCACTTGGAATATCCCTTCATCAGCTGTCTCTATTCTATCTAGACGTTTCGAAGACAAGACATATATATATATATATATATATATATATATATATATATATATAATCATCATCACCATTTAACGTCTGTTCTCCATGCTGGCAAGGACGAAGGGCTTCTTTCAGTTTCCATCTATCAAATCCACTCACAAGGCTTTGGTCGGCATGAAACTAAAGTCAAAAACACTTGGCCAAAATGCTAAGCAGTGGGACTGAGCCCAGAACCATGTGGGTGGGCAACAAGCTTCTTATCAAACAGTTACGCCTGCAAACGCTTAACGCTGATGATGATGATGATGACGACGACGGCTTTGATCCTTCAGCGTTCTCAAAGTTTTAATGTTTATTAAACATCATCTTAGAATTGTTAACAGATCATTAGATGTAAATCTTCGCAGCTAATTGAGGGTGTTTGGCTTCTCCAACGCCTCAGCCACGCCATCGCCCCATGGTAATGCCGCGGACGTGTTGGATTGCTTCGGTAGGTTCCGTTCAACCTTGTGGTGTGCGGCCAGTTGAAGCACTTGGTGCTGCATTGGTGCTTGTTTTCCTTTCTATTTCTTTTGTAAAATATATTCTTTTTTACTGAATTATTGCAAATTGTAACAAACAGAATGTATTTTGAGACGGAGGTAAAGAGTACGTACACCCCTGGTTTTCGGCGTAACAAAACCCCTAACCCTAAACCCTAACCACCGGGTGTACGTATTCTTTACCTTCGCCGTATTTTGATAAGATTATTGTTTTTTTGTATTTATATGTAAATAATAAAATAAATGTCAAATATTATTTGTTTGAATTTTGTTTTAACGATCGGTGGACTTTCGGAATTGTCTATCCGTGGAGAATGGAAAGGATAAGAAACAAGGTGGGTTTTCTTCTGTGAATGAATTTTCTTTTATCGAAGGAAAGATTGCCTTTATTTTTTCACTGTTTTGTAAATCCTTTCCCCAACTCCACTCAACACAAATCCTGGTCCCTTTAAATGTAAATTCTTATTGAAACACCGATTCGTGCATGAAGGGTGTTTAAATAAAATCGTTTGTCCACAGCAAAGAAGTGTCGGATAATTTTTACCGGAGATTTTCTAGTTTACATTAAGCAAAAAGAGATTCTACGGGATCGCTCGAACCGATAGAAATAGCAACGAAATCTCTCTAAAACAAATAATGAAGACGATAAACTTTAGATAATGTAATTCTAAATATCTACCAACAACGACCACAAGACAGGATGGCCATTAGTGAAATTTCTATGATGAATAGTCTTTTCGATGAAGATTAATCTACCTGAGCACTTTGTAGTGCACCTGAACACTTAGGGTGCACCTGAACACTGTCTGCAACAAGTTCATTATTATTATTATTAATCCGTTTCCTCTCAATGGATAAACATCAGTTTGTAAAGAACCCACGTGGTGAATCTGATGGAATTCTGTTAGAATGAAAGGAAATATTCACGTCTACTTACAGAAAAGTTGAAGAAATGTGAAAGGACGATTGCGTCGTGGTTGCTTTTCAGATGATTGAAATTAGAAACATCTAAAATTAATTTGCCACTTCTCAGGTTGTGGGGCAACTTCAATGCCATGTTTACAGTCAACAGAATCAGGGGTAGATAACTCGACAGCTGATTAGAGCAGTTGACTGCGAACCTTGACGTAGGGGACTGTACCTTATTATTTCCCTTATTTATATATCCCAGCTGAAACACCCGGCGCTGCTCGATTTAATGACTCAAAGAATTAACTGTAACATCGCAAAGCTCTTTATCTAACTTATAGTAAATATTTTCAAAAAAACGAAAACACTTACTGAAATTTCGGACTAAGAACATTTTGTAGAGCTTTTTCTTTTTTTTCTTTTAAGAATACAGTTTGATATCCATATTCCAAACATATGCAAGTTCAATTCTGTAAAAATTTGTACACAAATTCAAATCTTTTGAATCCCTTTTCTATTTCTGTTTAAATTAACCCTTACCCTAACTCAAAATTGTAATCCTAAATGCTAACACGAAACCCTAATGTTAAATGCTAACCCTCAGCTCTTCTTACCTTAAAACTTAACTCAAGATTCTAATCCTAATTTCATCCCTAAAATCTAAACTACAATACTAACCCTAGTATTAAATCTTAAATCCAACCCCCAACGTTAGCCCTAATTTTTGTGTGGAATCACGATCTCCTATGTTTGAAACATATAATTCTAAAAAAAAAAAAAAATCCAGAACATTGAAATAGTTAGTGTACATAACTTTAAAATTAAGCAGGACAAAAAAGTGATAAGCAATTGCAATTTTGAAAAACCTTTTATTTGCAAAATTGTAATGCCTGGTATTTAAAACAGAAAGTGGAGAAGTACGTGCGTGCGCAGGCACACACACACACATCAGGGTTACCTAGTGTCACTCGGGAGCCAACTGCCATATGACACTGTATTGCCATGCTAAATACATTTTTGCATTTCATTTTTAAGATCCCTATTTTCGGTCCGTGTCCTTTCACCTCTTAATTGTGTTATTTGTTCATCTTATTTAGTATTTATTCCAAATCTAGAACTTCCTTATAAACAATGTTACGTGTTTTTCCAGAAGGAACATATTTAAAAAGATTGCGTGGACTTCCAACTCTTGTACATGCTACATACAGTTTGCCCATGAGAAAAACAATTTTGTTATTAGTTCATCGAAAGATGAAACTGATATACTAATTAGAGATATATCTAAATAATTATGTTTGTTTAGTGTTTCAGTAAAGGTTCAGTTTATATTTCCGATTACTTTAGGCAGGCAGTTGAACAATTGAGCACCTCTAAATATTGTACTAGTACAATAAAGTGATTTTGCTTGTGATTTCGAATTCTCTCTAATGTCAATGTTTGGAACAGGATTTTCCATACACATGTAATAGTATCTCTCTCTCTCTCTCTCTCTCTCTCTCTCTCTCTCTCTCTTCAACATTCAAGAGAATAGAGAGGCAACTGGTGAACATGATTTGTAACCTTTCAATTTGAGACCAGGTGAGTTATGAGGCCAGATGAGTTGGGAGACCAGAGCTGTGAACAGTAATCTAACCTGCTCAGAACTCAGGCTTTCCATAGAGTTAACCTAACAACTAGTTTTCTTGTCATGAAGGTTTGTAATATCATTCCAATGAGACGTTTGTATTCAGAGATCCATTTGGTGATGTGACTAATGAAAGATGCCTCATCTGACATGATTACTCCTAAGTCCCATTTGTCATTAGCTCTCTGAATCATTCTGGTGTCAAATGCAGTGATTTGTGTGCATTCCCTCCTTAACGATGAACCTGAAACTTTGATGCATTAAATTTCACATTGTTTTAATCTGCCCATTGATAAATGAGTTTCAGCTCTACTTGGGGCATGACAGTATCTTTTGGATAGTCATTGATATGTTAGCATCATAGGTGTAACTCATTAGTTTGGATGAGTTCACTTGTTACGCTATACCTGAGAAGCTGAAGATAAATGATTATAATCTTAGAACTGTTCCCTGATGCATACCACTTATTACAAGTGACTTTGCAGAGAGAAAACCATTTCCAGCAACAAATTGGTTCCTACCATGTAGAAAGTCAAAGAGCCATTCTCTCAGTTTTCCTGTGATACCAAGATCCCTTAACTTATGACAGAGGATTCCATGAAATTCTTAACAGAATCAAAGGATATACAGTTGGTGTCCTTTTCTCTCAAGAGATTTTTAAGAATAGTGTTATGGTGTTGTAAAAGTTGTGAAAGACAACTTCATCCAGTCCAAAAACCATGCTATATGTCATCTACGAGGTTAATAGTTTTAGGTATGGGAGATGTGAAAGTAACAGGCCTGTAATTTTTAGCTTCAGCCCTGCTCCTCTCCTTTGTGTATAAATGTTACTACTGTGTCTTTCAGTAGTTCTAGGAATCCACCGGTATCTAGCAACTTTTGAAATAGTATCTTTAATGGTTCCACAAGGCTGTTTTGGCAGGTTTTTAGCTGTATGACTGGGAGACCATCTGGTCCAGATGCTGAGTTTGAATCTAGGTCATTAGCTGCAAGTATACCATCTTCCAGTGTATCATTAATTTTTAGATGTGTCTCTGCAAAGAATTCATTTAGCTCATATATTGTTTTGTTAAGTGTAGGTTGGGAAAATGCGCAGTCATAATGTTGACTCAAGAATGTGCATATTTGTGGTGAATCATTAGAGAGCCAATCTGGTTATGCGAAGCTGATTTTTGTTTAGCAAAGTGGAAAAAGAACTTAGAAATAGATTTTATATTTTACACTGCTCATTGTTCCTTCAGTGAAGTTTCTTTCTCATGAAATGGTTTTAGGTCCAGTTCAATGTTCACTTTTTCCTTTCTCATTCTCATCTGTTGAGAATTTTTTTGTTTGTTTTTTAGTTGTTTTGTTGGTTTGGTTCTGTATCCGTCTATCTCACAGAATCAAGTGCTTTCAAGAATAGGTGAGTTTACGTGGGGCATGCTTTCAACAGATCCTGGTTAACTCTTCATACAGAGACTTCATTCCCTCGTTAACATTGAGATTGCCAAATTGCTCAGACCTGTTTGTCTTGAAGATTTCAGTTTTGATTTCTATCCACTTGGCCTTCCTGAAATTCAAATTGATGAAGAGTCATGTTTGACGTTATTTGTGTGTTGGACGGGTAAAGACGTGTTGGATGGGTAAAGATTTGTTGCATGAGAAAGTCTTTTAATAGTATTGAGAAGAACATTTATAATAGCTCATGTCCAGTTGTTTAATTCTAGGTTGGATATAACCCTCAGGCCAGCTAAGATGAAGAAAATTAAAATCCTCTGCTAAAAGTACATTGGTCAGTGGGCTGGCCTTACTTGTGGTTTGACCGATGAGTGACAAGGCATCTTTGAAGTGATCTCCATGTTTAACTGCATCAAGAAGACAACAGGTAATGCCTATGATCAAATTGAGGTCAATCACATGCATTATTAGTGTATCGCATTATTAGTGTTGGAGTGGGAGAGGAGGACATTTATTGCCGGGTCTTCTTGGATGAAGAGCACTGTTTCTCTTTGTTTCTCCATTGAGAATAACGACATATTTTTGAGCTTCGTGTGTTCATAATTTTATTTTATTTACAGTTGGCAGATTTATCATGGAACTGTCAGGGATACATATAGATTGAGGTGAACAGTGGCGGGGGGGGGGGGCGTGATTCTTCACTAATTGGAGAAGTAGCAGTGGAAATGGCAGTAGCAGTAGAATAAGATGATAATGGTGATGATGGGTCTCTTGCGTTCTACTGAGAGAGTGGAGAAATTTGAGTGGCCTGACAGTGGAGAAGAGCGAGGGACTGTGTTGTTTAATGGGTCATCAGTTGTTCGAGCTTTGAAGAGTGGTTTCCAATGCTGATCGTCTTGTTGTTGTTATTGTTTAGTTGTGGTGAAGGGTAGTAGCAGGAGAATAGGGCAATGATGGGTCAATGGTGATGATGAGCCGTCCTGGGGTTGATTTACTCGACTAAAGGCAGTGCTCCAGCATGGCCACAGTCAAATGACTGAAACAAGTAAAAGTATATATATATATATATATTCTTTTATTTGCCACAGTCATTTGACTGTGGCCATGCTGGAGCACTGCCTTTAGTCGAGCAAATCGACCCCAGGACTTATTCTTTGTAAGCCTAGTGCTTATTCTATCTATCAGATCTTTTTTGCCGAACCGCTAAGTTATATATATATATATATATATATATATATATATATATATATAAAGGGTAACACTAGTTTATTTAACTGTGAGAGAAGAAACACAATTCTAAGATTTGGTACATCCTGCGTTCCATATTTTACGAAGATTTGTCCTTCCTGTGTTCCATATTTTTCCTCCTTGTTCGTCGTCAATCTTTGGAAAGTGGAAAATTATGGAACAACATCGAAATAGTTTTACGCTTGACAATAGCAAAAGTAAAATGTAAAATAGAAATGGAAGCAGCGAAACGTCATATATGACGTTTGCGTGTGTGAATACTATCGTAAAAGATATGTAAAAGTTTGCTAGTAGCAGCAGCAGCAGCAGTAGTGGTAGTAGTAGTAGTAGTAGTAGTAGTAGTAGTAGTAGTAGTAGTAGTTGTAGTAGTATGTATGTATGTATGTATGTAACGCTTTTCGCCACTTCCGTTTTCGGTTTTACATGTGATTTGTGATTCGTTTCGCCGTGTTAATTAAAAATAAGGAATCGTCGAATCTTGTTGACCCGAAGGAAATCTGGAGCTAAAATCGGAAGATGACCTCCGAATGGACCTTGTGGTCAAGCTCTCTCTCAAGCTCAGCCTCTATATGTATCCTTTCAGAGGTTTATATTGATTTAAAGCCATTCAATTATTAAAATATTTATTGGATTTTGCGTTGTGGTGGGTGGTCATGGGCGGGATGGGGTATACTTGTGACCTTTGCACACCCGCAAGGAAATCCTCCAAAACTCATGATGTTGGTCAACTGAGTTTATCAATGTCTTTGAGACAGGTACGATTCTCATAATATTTCTCAAAACAAATTCAAGCTTCTTACCTATTCAGTTTATATTTATTTATTCTGTCGTCTATAAAATTATATATATATATATCGAAGTTAACTTCAATTTTACTAATATTTAGTATAAATATATTTATCACACTATATAATTTCTATCGTATAAAGATATATTGAAAAAAAAATGTATCAGGTTCTACCGAGACTCGAACTCGGATCGCTGGATTCAGAGTCCAGAGTGCTAACCATTACACCATAGAACCCTTACGATTTTGCGCCTCGCTTTTTAACTACTTATTACAGTTGCTGTTATGTTTTCCCTTTAAAAATGGAATTTGTTGTGATATTTGTATTTGCAACGACGAAATAATAACGATACCATTCCGTTTGAAATGATACCCTGATTACCGAAAGATACCCCGATTATCTAGTTACGGTGAACAGAAATTTTCATGTGTTCTGAATAAATTCGTTTTAAAAATCTCAGTTCTGACTTTACATCTTTTGGTTATCTGATAGATTGCATCTTTCCACTTTCGATCTGATAATCGATTTCTTGTCGAGGCGCACGGTTTTACAGTTAACGACGAAATTAAAATGGCTATCACTGGGTTGCGGGTCTTATTCACAGTTTGGTGTTTTTAACAATAGATCTGATTGAACGGGAGTGTCCTGGGTGAGGTGGGGGTTAAAACAATTACAGCTTACGGTTTACTTGTAGAATAGCGTCGGCAAAAAGAAATGAAAGTATCGCGTGATGTCAGAGAGAGAGAGATAAGGAGAAAGAGAGAAAGCGAGTGATACACAATTACATACATACACAATGTGCTTTTCTTCGGACTTGTGAATAACTGACAGATATATATATATATATATATATATATATATATATATAAGCATATTAACATACTATATTCATATCGAAAGGTGAAGTGTGCTTCTAAATACAGACACTCTATTTTTCCAGCAAGCTGTAATATATTGAAACAAAACATAAACGAAATTATTTACTGGAATATAACAAGTATATATATATATGTTACATATATAATACTGAACCACATTAAATCCGAAGAAAACACAAACATGAGCAAAGAAAGAAAGATGGGAGTAAGGAGAAAGAGGGTACTACTAAAGCAGCGCGGACCCGAACGCGCAGTCACGCGTCCGCGCTAGCTAGTCTTGAGTGGTCGATCCTAACCCTAACTCTATCCCTAACCCTAACCCTGTCCCTAACCCTAACCCTAACCCTAACTCGCGTGTGCAAATGAATACGTGTTTAGGGTTAGGGTTAGGATCGACCACTCACGACTAGCTAGCGCGGACGCGCGACTGCGCGTTCGGGTCCGCGCTGCTTTAGTAGTACCGAGAAAGAGAAAGAAAAATAGCAATTCGACACCAATTGCTTCAACTGGTCGCACACCACAATCGTGAACGGAACCTAATAAAGCAAACCAGCACGCTCGCGGCATTTCCACGAGTGATGGCGAGGCTAAGGCGTTGGGAAAGCCAAACGCCCTCACGGCCGTCACCTGACACCGCGGTAAGGCGAGACACCAACGATGACAAAAACTTCGACGTTAGCGGCTCAGCCCCTCCAAAAGTCTCAGACGCCACAGTCTGGATGAAAATGTTTCCCGATACTTAAGGATTTTGTTCCGTTCAACTACGGAAGCAGTGACCCTCCCATCTAGAACTTGGGAGGGAGCAGAGAAGTCCAGGCGATCACATCTCCTTCACTACAAAAAGGTCCATCTCTTACAACATAACCATTCTTTGGACTTGATTCATCCTTCTAAAAGACAACAAATCTGTAGAGGCAAATTGTTACCAGGATGTCATGGGTTCTTCATTTTATTGACCATGGACATGGACACACATATATACACACACACACACCACCACCACCACCACCACCATCATCATTCAACATCCATGTTCCATGCTGGCATAGATTGGACGGTCTGACAGGATTCAGTGTGCGCAAGGACTGCATCATGCTCCAATGTCTGTTTTGGTTCTCACAGCTTGTTGCCCTTCCTAACACCAAACACTTTACGATATGTACAGGGTGCATTTTTTTATATGGCACCTACACATGCAGACCCGGGGAAGGATGATCAGCTTCATACTAGAGGGTAACGGGATTGAACGACAAGAAGCAGGGACAATACTGGTTCTTGTAGAGGATCTGCATAGCCACTCGTATCTAGATAGAATTGTCAGAGGAGGGGATGACATGGTTGGAGCAAGGGGACGGGAAGAAGAGGCAGGTGATGGGGTCAGGGTAAGTCACTGTAATGTGGGTAGGAAGCACAATACAAAACACCTCTAGAACTGTCTCCCTGATGAGATGGGGGTTACACATACACATGCATACATACATACATGCCTATACATACATACATATGTACATGCATACATACATACATGCATACATACATGTAAACATACACACATGCATATATACACACATATAGATACATACATACATACATACATACACACACACATACGTACATATGTACATGCATACATAGATACATACATGTATACATACATACATACATACATACATACACACACACACACACACACACACACACACACACATATGTGTTAGCCCTTGTAGAGTTAAATAGTGCAAGGCATTTTAACAGATGTTCTCACAATTATGCCAATCCATCACCATTATTCCAAAGAAATTGTCTGAGATAAAATGAGTTATATGAATTAACCAAAAATATCTGTCTCTAATTTTGGCACATGACCAGTAATTTTAAGAGCTAGGAGTTTGTCAATTAATTGACCCCAGTGTTTAGCTAGTACTTCATTTTAGAGACCCCAAAAGGATGAAAGGCAAAGTTGACCTCAGCAGGATTTGAACTCTGAATGTAAAGAGATGAAAGGAATACCACAAGACTTTTTTATATCTGGCATTCCAATGACCCTGCTCTATTAATTTAGCAAAAATAATCTTTTTTTTCTTTTTTTTTTCTCTATTCTAGGCACAAGGCTCAAATTTTGGGGGAGGGGACCAGTTGATTAGATCGACCCCAGTACATAACTGGTACTTAATTTATCGACCCCGAAAGGATGAAAGGCAAAGTCGACCTCTGCAGAATTTGAGCTCAGAACATAGTGACTGATAAAATACCACTAAGCATTTCAGCCGGCGTGCTACCGTTTCTGCCAGCTCCCCCTCCCCCGCCTTAATTTAGCAAAAATAATGCAATGCTTTCAGTTTTGCTAATTTTGGCAAGACGATTCTTTATGTGTTCTTTAGATCACAGGCCTTAAGTAATCTAAAGTTGTGATGCATGTATAATCAAAATATTAGAAACTAAAATTGTCTTTCCCTCATGGCATATCCTCCTCCTCCTCCCTTCCTCCTCTCATAATTTGACATCTGGTGTCCATGCTGCCATGGGCAAAAGGGTTTGACAGAATTTCATGAGTTGGATAACAGTATTATGTTCCAATGTCTGCCACTGGATGTCCTTGCTAACAGCAACCAGTTTAAAGCATGTACCATTTCCATCAATCAAGAGTTCTTCTGTGATATTTTGAAGCATTTGAGGGAAGACATTTGGCAGTCTGTGGAGTTCAAAGAATTGGATTCTTCATGACAACAAGGCACCCTGTCACTGAGCTCTTCTCACTCGTGTGTTTCTCACCAAAATCAATATGATATCACTTCTGCACCCACCCCATTCACCAGATTTAGAACCTGTGGACTTCCATCTCTTCCTCAAGATGAAAATGCATCTCAAACGTTGCCGTTTTAACACCATTGTTGAGATTAAGAGCGTGTAGTGAACCCTGGCAGGAAAGCAAAACGAAAAGGATTTAATGAGATTAATCTACCTCAACCTTCTAGAAAATTCTCAAGCATTCTAGAAGTTTCCAGTTGACGTGGAAGTCAGGGACTTCTGGTTCACCCCTTATATAAAGGAACACATTTCTAAATTTGCGCCATTCATTGCCTGTTGATTCTTCGACATGCGTTGAGTCGGACCACTCACATACACACCCGCACCAGCATATGTTCACCTCATTTTACTTGGAGACATGTGGTTGCAAAGAGAGTATGTTCATGTGATGTTACAAGCTTTTCCTTCAATTAACCTTACATGTTAACACATTACCTCCAGTAATAAATATGTTATGACTTATTACAAACGTCTCATAAATTCATATTTCTTGACATTACGTATAAGATGGTGACCCCCTCTTTCTCTCATGCTTATTAAATTATAGGATGTCACATGATCGACATCACTATAAATGAATCACAGAAGGTCCTCAACTTCTTTATGGAAAATGAATTCCAGGCTGGATTCTAAAAGTGACACGAATGCTGGGACCGGGGTATTGCTGTGTAAGGTGACTATTTCAAAGGAGATGATGTTAAAACTTAGGTAAATAAGTTATTTTTTTTTATTTAACATAACAAGTGCTGGGAATGTTTTGCTACCACCTCATATGTATCTATGTGTGTGTGTTTTTGTGTCTGTTTTTTTTTTTCCACCACCCACTCCCACAACCTCTTAACCTGTACTGGTGCTTTTAAGTCCTCATAACTTAGTGGCTTGGCAAAAAGAGAACAATAGAATAAGTCATAGGTTTGAAAAACTATCCTGGGGACAATTTGTGCAACTAAACAACTCCTTCAAGGTGGTGCGCCAGTATGGCTGCAGTCAAATGAGTGAAACAAGTAAAGCACACACACACACATATATAGAGAGAGAAACAGATAGACAGACACAACATGATATAGGTATATAGATATAGAAGGCAGAGGACGTCACCAATGGTGCAAATAACATGAAATACGTAAACAAAGGAGGGAAAAACAAGTGAAGTACATAAACAAGAAAAAAATGGAAAACAGGACAAGTGAATACAGAGAAAGGATCCTTCATCAGTTGTTGGCTGTCAAACATTCAATGACAATATGAGTTTTCAAAGACAGTTGCTCCCATAAATTCTAAGATAAAATTTAGGATCTATGGAGGGTCAAAGTTGGGAACAAAAAAATGACATTGGAAACATACAAAGAAACTGAACGAAAACAAACATGAAAACATATACTCTTTTACTTGTTTCAATCATTTGACTGCGGCCATGCTGGAGCACCGCCTTTAGTCGAGAAAATCGACCCCAGGACTACTCTTTGGAAGCCTAGTACTTACTCTATCGGTCTCTTTTTGCCGAACTGCTAAGTTACGGGGACGTAAACACACCACCATCGGTTGTCAAGCGATGGTGGGGGGACAAACACAGACACACAAACATATATATATACGACGGGCTTCTTTCAGTTTCCGTCTACCAAATCCACTCACAAGGCTTTGGTCGGCCCGAGGCTATAGTAGAAGACACTTGCCCAAAGTGCCACGCAGTGGGACTGAACCCGTATAAACAAACTTTGGAAGTGTCAAATGTGCTTGTTATTTTACAGACAAGAAAGTAAATCTGTAAGAACAGCAGAGAAAGATTAGGTAGCAGAGGGGTACAAGTTCAATCTCCATAACTGCCGACTGACAACTTTTTCCTGTCTTATAAGGATAAATACCTAATTTTTCCCTGCTGTTCTTACAGCTTTATTGCATTCGAAATTTACTTTCTTGTCTGCAATATATATATATGTATATATTTATGAATTTGTGTTGCAAGATTCCTGATGTGAAACCATGTATTGAAACAAATTTTGTTGTATTTTGGGACAGTCATTTTTTTTTTTTTGTGTGTATTCTCATTCAGGATGGAGATGAGAAGCAATGTTTCCATGTGGCAGGGCTGATATTGTTGAGAGACTACTCTCTACCATTATTGGTAGCTTTGTTAACAACGAAGAATATTTATCCACCAACGCGGTATTGAGCCTTCATTCACACTGTTCGATATTAGCGTGTGTGTTGAGGAATGACATCAGAAGAGACGCTAGGTATTATTAAATTAAAATCTTTAAACAAAAATATGAAACTTTCAATGGTTATACTTCATGACTTGAAGTTTGAAGCTCAAACTTATTTGAATATCGGACGGGAAATCACAATGAAAATCTTAGCAACTTTTTTGTAAATGGTTTGTTTTATTAATCTTGCTTTTTGGTAGGAATAAAGCCAGAGCAAGGGGCATAACTCGTTACATATTAATGTTGGTTGTCAGGAATAAGTTCCCTTGGGACTTTTGTTAAAGAATTTCTGTAACGTGACCTCTGTGACTATATTTTATGCTTTAAGGGTTCCAGTTCCCCATTCGGGGCTTTAATTATGGCTGTGTGTGCTGTATTCATCGTAGATGAAAAGTGACGGAGATTGTTGTAGTGCACCTGAGCACTGTTTACAATAATTTCATTATTATTATATCTAACATAAAAATTTTAGTCATTCATTAAATTATACTGTAAATCCCATTTATTCATTAGCAAAAATGTTAATGAATTGGAAATCAAATATATTTTAAATTGCAGAAATATCAGCCATGACAGAAACTTTGGTAAATTTTTATATTAACACCCGCACGATTTTCACAAAGAAGAAAAAAAAAACTCGGATTTTTTTGCGTGGAATCAAGTACCTTGACCTCCTAATATGCTGCAAATCCCTTATATTGGTTCTGGAAAATGGTGATTGACGAGGGGCCATATATTTAATGACGAACCATGCAATTCACATTCTGGGAATTTTATTTCTGTAAAATGTTTTGTTTTTTTCCTAAACACACAAGATATAATCATTAAATTTAAGATGTTTTTGAAAGACACTCGGGGGCACCAGTATTTTCTTAACGAAACACTTTGAAACTTGGGACACTGGTAGAATGTGTCATATAACACATCTTTTTCTCTTAGTCTTCTTAACAAAAAAACGTACATCGCAAGTTATTTCATGTTAAAGTTGTCGTATTTCTGTAATTTCAACCAATGACTGACGTCCATTCAGTCGAATACAGTAAGTGCTGACTACGTAAACAAACGATTCTGGCGGTGATAAAATTATTATTTCCTTGTCAAAAAATGGCTGAAGCATATTGGCAGTAGCTAATAAACCTTTCTATTATAGGCACAAGGCCTGGTTTTTGAGGGAAGGAGCAAGTCAATTATATACGCTGTGCGTATCTGTGTTTGTATTTATTTTCTGTTCAACAACTTTTCGCTAATTTTCTATGTACCGTGATTTGAGGAATATTTGGCTGCTATTTCTAGGACTAACCCTAACCCTTGGAGATTAAATACGCTTTACACCGCTTAAACTGCTAAAGGAGTAGCTATAAACAGCTGAATACTTGTCAGTGATTGGTTGAAATTATCGAAATAAGACAATTTTTTACATGAAATAACTTCGAATACAAAAATTTTTTTCTGTTCTATAACACAAAATAGATAAGTATACGAAGTTTGAAAGTCTTTCGGTACCAAAAACACTACATAAAACATAAATGAAAACTGGTGCCCCCGTTTTGAACTAGATCCTATATATACTTTCTTACACAACAATTAAGTTATATTTTTTTTAAATCGTTTATATTTATTTTTAAATCGTTCAACTTTCTCCTCCCGTCAACACACACAAAAATTAGTTTGGGCGCGATTTTTATTTTTATTTTTTCCTTAGTGAAAATCGTGGAGGTGGGGAGAATTTCCGAGTCTTCCACGTCACCCCACCCCCGTTTTTCGGACCATAAAAATGGTTTTGTAGCATATTAGGAGGTCACAGGAATTCATTCAACGAAAAAAAAATAAATAAATAAAATTCCAATGATTCCGGGATTTGCAGCATATTAAGAGGTCAGATTACTTAATTCCACGCAAAAAGTCCGAGTTTTTTTTTGTTTTTTTTTTACGTAGTGAAAATCGTGCGCGTGTTAATATAAAACTTTACCGAAACTTTTCTTTTGGCCACACCTATTTTAGACGAAATAAATCTATTAGTAGTTTTTAAACATTTAATATCCTTCAGATTTATCGCCGTCGTTGTCGTTGTCGTTGTTGTTGTTGCAGCAGTTAAACCATCTCAGTTAATCCTCTGTCATGTCCGGTTATCAAGAAGACGTTCGTTGTTATTTATTGACCTCATTATTGTCACACAATGCTTATCCAAACACATAGCTCGTAGCTGCGTGTGATCCTTTTTGTTCAAAACTTTTATTGATTTGATGGTCCAATCTGTCACGTTTGGACAAGGAGTCACCTGAACTGCATTCAATCGTAGACAAACAGGATAATATTATGTTATTGTAGCAAAGCTTCGGCTGACTTTTCAACGATCTCATTCACATTCCTCAGTTTAAGGTAAAGTTACCATAAAAGGCAAGGCAAGTTACGAGAAATTTACTTTGTCATTACAAAAGGCATTCACGCCTATGTGAACATAGGCTTGACCAATCAGACTGATTGGCGCAACCGAAGAAACAATAGGCTTGAAAAAATTTCCTGTCAAATTGTTTGAATGAAAGTTCTGAAAGCTTGACAGAATGTTATATAAGCTGGAATATCGAGCTCCGAAACAAAACAACCTCAGATACTATACAGAATTCTGTCAGTCAAATTTTTTAATAAAACGGTCTCTGATAACTGATACTGTCTGACTCCGATGAAGATAGCACCAGTTCTTTAAGTTTGTTTTACTTTTGTAGTAACGCCCGCGCATGCGTAGTCTTACGCATGCGTAGAATTAATAAAGCAAGCGTTTCCCGCTAAATTCATTCTCTTTCACGCTGGCCAGCGATTGAGCATGGACGTGTGTTTTAAAGCTGTCTCTACATCTTTCGGTCTTATACTCGACAGCTCGTTATTCTCACCTCTAAAGATGTATAACTAAAGATATGTATGTTTATCACCTAAATAAATGTTGTTTAGTCTGGAGTTCAGCGTTCCGTCTATTTCTTCAAATTTTTTAGTAGAAAGTCAGGTATACAATCTAAAGATGTATAACCCACTTTCTACTAAACTTTACTCAAACAATCAACAGACAAACTGAGTTTTAAAAAATCAAGGAACGAACCAATAATGATTATCAGAAACAGCTGTAAGTTGAATTTGCAACAATAACAGACTATATAAAGACCATTATTTATACCTTGTCTTGTATATCTCTCTGTTTAAAAATCCAGTCTAACTGGGAATCCAACCATGGGCTTACAATATAGAAAGGTGATCAAATATAACCCCAGACCCTGCCATAAGCAAACGGGGAGTTCTTAGCTAATCTAAAAGATCTTTGTTAAAGCCTGGTATATTTGTATTAACAGAGAGTATATAAAGTAATTTGTTCAGATTAATAATCCCTCATTAATAACTCTTTATAATCATTAAAACATTCACTGCCTATGGCTACCTGATGTCATCAACAGTATGGATACAAATGTCACTGTCTCTCTCTACCTTGGGAATTTCTCAGTGTCTGTTGAGCATATATGAGTTCAATTATAATGCATGCCATTATTTACCTGTAGCTGATTGCAGACAGGTTTCATGGTTTGGAATTATCGAGCAAAACTGAGTTTATTGAGTGAGGTACCTTTTGAAAAGTTGGGTTGAAATGATTGTTGAGATTAACGAAGCCTCATGAATTCCATTTTCTCTTTCTTTCATTTGTCATATATGTATATATAGAAATCTATATACTTTTCTATTCTAGGCACAAGGCCTGAAATTTGGGGGGAGTGTGCCAGTCGATTAGATCGACCCCAATACGCAACTGGTACTTAATTTATCGACCCCGAAAGGATAAAAGGCAAGGTTGACTTCGGCGGAATTTGACAGATGAAATACCGCTAAGCATTTCGCCTGGCGTGCTAACGTTTCTGCCAGCTCGCCGCCTTTATAAATCTATATACTACTAAAACTCTGTGCTTGCTTGTCTGTAATTTAATACACCCAAACCGGCACATAACGGGAAAATACTCTGAAAATACTCTGAAATGTGAATACAAACAGAATAAAACAAGTTTCGCGTAAATCGGACCACAGATACCCCAGATACACGTTTTTTTTTTTTTGGCGGGGGGCGTTCCACAAATTTAAGCAGTGAAACCTGGAGTTGTTGCCCTTTACTGTGAACACATGGACAGTTTTGTTTGTTTGCGTGCTTGTCTGTAATTTAATACAGCCAAACCGGAGCATGATGGGAAAATACTCCGAACGTTAGGTGCCCCTCAAATGGGAATACAAAAGGAATAAGACAAGTTTCATGTAAATTGGACCACGGGTTCTTGAGATACGCGGTTTTTTCAGGTACCTTTATGATTGCCTGCTTGTCTGTAATTTAATACGGTGAAACCGGTGCATAAAGGGAAGATACTTTGAAAGTAATGCGCCATTGAAATGTAAATACAAACAGAATAAAACAAGTTTCGCGTAAATCGGTTCACTGGTTCCTGAGATACGCGGATTTTTCGGGTATCTTTATAAATAGCCAAACTGTCACACAAAAGGAAAATACTCTGAAAATAAGGCGCCATTGAAATACGAATACAAACGGAATAAAACAAACTTTGTGTAAATCGGACCACGGTTTCCCAAGATATGTGGGTTTTTTTCGGGTACCTTGAACTATTAGTGACCCAATGAATCACGGGTAGAGACATCAATGTTTCGAGTTTCTTGACTCTTGTCAATGAGATGTACCTAAGGGAGGCAACTCTGAACAAACTTATAAAGCAATAGCGTTATGCAAGATTCAGTCAACATCGTTGAGTGATATGCACTCGTATCACCCTATTGAGGAAAATAATGAAATTTTAGCGCCAAGCAGTGTTTCGGCATAAGCAAAATTTAGGTTAGTTAAAATATGTTATTTGTTCTTTTGTTTCAGTCATTTGACTACGGCCATGCTGGAGCACCGCCTTTAGTCGAACAAATCGACCCAATGACTTATTCTTTGTAAGCCTAGTACTTATTCTATCGGTACCCTATGCCGAACCGCTAAGTTACGGGAACGTAAACACACCAACATCGGTTGTCAAGCGATGGTGTGGGGGACAAAGACAGACACACAAACACATACACACACACATATACGAGTCTCTTTCAGTTTCCGTCTACCAGATCCACTCACAACGCTTTGGTTTGCCCAAGGCTATAGTAGAAGACACTTGCTCAAGGTGCCACGCAGTGGGACTGAACCCGGAACCATGTGGTTGGTGAGCAAGCTACTTACCACACAGCCACTCCTGCACCTAAACAAATGAAAGATATATAACCACATGTGAATCGTTGGCGATTTTCTTCCTGTTTTCCCTTCTTTTGGACTTTCCTCTGTTTCAGAAGAAGAGCGTCTGCTCGAAACATTAAGCCATCTTTCTTTCCTTTCCTGAGCGTCTGCTAATATATTACATGTATCACGTTCTCGCGTTGTTGTTTTTTGTGTTTGTTCTTTTTGGGATTTACTATATATATATATATATATATATATATATATATGTGTGTGTGTGTGTGTGTGTGTGTGTATATAAACGCTTCACCCAATCACATAGACATAATCCATTCAGTAAACAGAACAAGAGTATAGGCGTGGATGGAAGAGTCGCTGAAGAGGTCACAGATGTGTGACGAAAGATTTCCAGACAATGGACATAAGAAAAATAAAAACAATAATAAAAGAGTGAAGAACGCATATATAGTGCGTGTGTTTATTTGACAAGAAAAAAAATGACCGTTCCGAAATGTAGCAATATCTTCAAATATGAATGCGCAACACGTCGAGGTACATAAAAACAAAATCGAACACATATACACAAGGTGCATGTGTGTTGGTGGTTCGTAGGTCGACTGCAGTTTTTAGGCGTCAGAAAATATATGCGTGTTTGTTTGACATGCTACAAGGAACCAGTGAGCTTTGGCTGCAAGAACTAAATTCGGAAATGTTACAATAAGAATTCGAAGACAGTAACTTTTTTCATTTATAGAAGGAAATGTTTCTGATAAAACTCGTGTTCAAAGTATTTCATTAGCGCCACACTGAATTCTGCAACACACCAAACTGTTTAGTCACCCGAACTAAAATCTCTCAGCAGTGAATTTTTTTTTAGAAGAGTCAACTAACTTATGTATTTTAGAATGGTTAACTCTTTTTCAGAAGAGTCAACTTATGCATTGAAAACGAAGGACGACACTTTCAACACCTCTTATAAAGTTTTTTAAAGTCTAATATATTCGTTTGTAGTGTTAAACCATCATATAAATATTTATTTTGCAATAAAATACTGACTGCGGAGATACTTTTTGAACACCCTATACATCTCAAGTATTCTGCCAACAAGTGTTTGTTTAGTAATTAAAGTGAAACCAGTCGGCAAAATTCGGTAATCTCCGCCCGTCCCTCCCATATTCTCTTTCTCTCCATTTACTACTTTCTTCTCTCTTTCTCTTCATTTATTAGTTTCCCTCTCTCCCTCTTCTTTCCCTCCCTCTCTTCCTTCTGATCTCTTCCCCAACTATCTCCTCTTTGTTTCTCTTTACCCATTCTCACTCTTTCTTCTCCTCTATCTGTCCTTCTTTCTCTCTCCATCTCGCCTTCTCTAACCCTCCTCCTCCTTTCCTCTCTCTCTCTTCCCTGTTTCTCTCCACCCTTTCCCTTTCTCCCTCTCTCTCACTTCCCCTTCCCCGCTATACAATAACCATAACAGTTTCCCGTACAATTATATGCATACATGTGAATAAATATATCTATACACACCTACATACATACACAAAAGTGCATATATATACAGCAGTCACTTTGAAAATGTTGGCCATTCCTGCATCAAAGTTTTGCCACTCGGATTTTAAAAATGCCAAACAGCGGTAAGTTGCGATTTATGGACATTTAATGTATCGATAAATACACACACACACACACACAGAATTGTAAGTTCAAATCCCGTTACAGTCGATTGTACTTTTCATTTCTTCAGGGGTCGAGGAAATAATAAGGATATAATTATTATTGTTAAAATAGTAAAAAAAAAACCCTGTCGTTGACCCTCTTGGAATTTATATATCAACACATAACTCTCATGGTCTCTCTCTACACACATTTATACATAGATGTATACACACACTAATATATTTTGTTTTTGCGTTTGGTTTGCAAGATTCTTTGTGTGAATTCGTGTGTTGAAGCATATTCTGTTGTGTCTGGGGAGAGTCATTCTCTTTTGGTGCCTTATTAATTTAACACACGCACCTGTCTGATTTCCACTCGTTAACTTACTTAAGTTAATGCCACTCATTAATTTATTTAAGTAAGTTAATGAGTGGAAAGCAGACCGGCGAGTGTGTTAATTAATAAGGCACCAAAAGAGAATGACTCTCCCCAGACACAATAAAACACAAATATAAATATCTATTTATCTAACCCCCCCCCCTCTCTCTCTTTATACACAGACACGACTCTTGTATGAAACAATACCCGCGTCACGTTAAATTGAAAATGTCGTTTAACCCCAGGCCATTTCTCTCTCAGTTGGTCTATGATCTAAAGCTTTCTAACCCTGACCATTCGTCTGTGTTTCTCCACACTAAATACGCCTGGTGTCTTCATTTCTAAATGCACAATGTTTGTATGGTTGTTTTGCTGGGAAATAACCGAAACATGTTTTCTAAGTTGATGATATCAGTGTTTACGAGTGCTCGCAAGTGCGGCTCTATCTCTATATGGATGTACGTACGTACATAAATGTGTATTGGCGGACCTAGGCACAGTCAGTACCCCCCCCCCCATCTCTCGCCATATATTGTTCATTCAGGGCAGCTTTTCCCCGCCTAACTTTGTTGTGCCTGATGAGTCAATAATTTCTTTATACCGTGTAAGAGTAGAGGCAGCCTGCTAGAAATACCAGCCAAATCTTAGTCACACGCTTCAGCATACACCGTGGTTAATCCCCCCACACACAAAGAGCTGGATGGTTATGGTTGGAATGTCCTTGATCAATAGTCTTATTTGATCGTGATTTATTGATCTCTGAAAACAGCCGTTTTTAGAAATGAATTGAATCGAGTGCAACCAGTTTCGTAAGAACCAATGAGTCGTTTCGGAAGTCTGAATCGGCTGTATGTATGAATGTATGTATGTATGTATGTATGTATGAATATATGTATGTATGCATGTATGTATGTATGAATATATGTACTTATGTATGTATGTATGTATGTATGGGTAAGTTTTTACGTGGGGGTGACGTGGTAAAAATGTATGTACATTTATGTGTATGGATGTGGTGTATTTGTATGTACATGTATGTGTGTGTTTATGTTTGTGTATGGATGTAGGTGTATATGTATTATGTGTGTGTGTATGTCTATGTGCGTGTGTATATATATGTGTGTATATGGTGTGTGTGAATTATGTGTATATATATATATGTGTGTGTGTTTATATCAAGTTGTAAGTGTATGTATGCACATGTACATGTATAGATGTCTCTACACACATATATATGCATGTCTTTATACATACATACAATATATATATAATTGATGAAGGGGGTACTACTAAAGCAGCGCGGATCCGAACGCGCAGTCGCGCGTCCGCGCTAGCTAGTCGTGAGTGGTCGATCCTAACCCTAACCCTAAACACGTATTCATTTGCACACGCGAATTAGGGATAGGGTTAGGGTTAGGATCGACCACTCAAGACTAGCTAGCGCGGACGCGCGGCTGCGCGTTCAGGTCCGCGCTGCTTTAGTAGTACCGATGAAGGAAACAAGATGGATTTTGTATGACTCTTTATTCAGCCCGACGATCGTTTCGCCCCATCCGGTAGTTGTCCCATAGAGGCAGGATACTGTGCATCTTGTTGTGTTACATCAATCAGTGTTGGCTCCGTCACTTGAGGTGCTTGGTGCAGATCCAGTGACACTTATATTGTAACTGTGGGTGACATCAGGTAGCCCAAACGGTGAATGGGTTTTAATCGGCATACTAATAGAGATATACCCTAAGTCCAAATAGTTATATATATACACATATATATGGCTGTGTGGTAAAAAGCTTGCTTCTCAACCACATGGTTCTGGGTTCAGTCCCTCTGCCTGGTACCTTGGGCAACTTTCTTCTACTGTGGCCCCTTGTGAGTTTATTTGGTAGATGAAAACTGAAAGAAGCCCATCGTATATATATATATATATATATATATATATATATATATATATATATAAAATTTGTTAATTCATAATAGAATATGAGGAAAAGTCGATTTATCAGAAAAAGCAAAAGAAAATCACTACATCAGATCTAAAAGTCTCTTAGACAAACTGAAAAATCCAGCGGAAGAAGATTTGATTTGGTTTTTCTCAATTACGAAAAACTTCAACCAAGATAAAAAGTTAACAGAAGAAATGACAGATGGTTATGTGCAGACCCTTTTGAAGTTCCAAGTGTTATGCATACAAAATTTCCTGCAACTGTCATGGTTTTAGGGGTTTTCAGTAATAGAGAACATGTGATGCCTCCGTACTTCTTTCCACAAGGCCTTAGAGTTAACTCTGCCGCCTACATTGAGGTCCTGGAAATAATTGTTAAGCCCCAGATAGACAGTGTAAGCAATGAAAGGCCATATGTGTTTCAGTAAGACTCTGCACTATCACACATGGCTCTAGTAACACAGGAATGGATGGCTGGAAATTGTCATGATCACATAACCCCTAACATTTGGCCTCCTAATTCGCCAGATCTCAATCCATTGGACTATTACATGTGGAGCGTTGTTGAGAGAGAGGTCAATGAACTCACCCATAACACCATAGATTCTTTGAAATCTGCCATAGTCAGAGTAATGTCCAAAATGAACCAGGACCACTTGATTCGAGCATGGAGATGACTTAGATCTCGTATAGAAGCAGTTGTTGAAGCTGAAGGTGGCTTTATTGAATAACATTATAGAAAAGAAGGTTTATTTTTATCCTCATAACGTTTTTTGATAAATAAAGTTATTATCTGTTATTATAAATCTGTTGTTTTATAAACATAAATCTGTCCTCAAATATCTTACACACCCTGTATATAATGTATGTATTTGTCCCATCCATGCTAGCATGGAAGGCGGATGTTAAACGATGATGATATATATATATATATATAATGCATATATTTATGAAAATATATAATCTATGTACTGAGTAGCTGTGTGGTAAGAAGCTTGCTCAGTCCCACTGCGTAGTACCTTAGTTATGTGTCTTCTACTATAGCCTCGGAACAAGGACGGAATAAAATGGAGAAATGGTATACAAATGCAAATAACAGGACATAACAACTGGTGTCTTTTGACTAAGGACGAATAAAATTAAGCTGGCGTGTGTGGAAGTGAAGCCTTACAGCAGGGACATAGGATTTGGTAGGCAACGGGAGGAATATAGATGTTGCATGGATGGTAGTTGAACCAAGAAAGAAAGGTCAGGCTTGACCGAACACCAATCATGTGGAGAGATGTAGAGGCAGAGGGACAGAAGAATTAGGGAGGGATTAGAAAAAAAAGGGAGAGAGTGAAGAGAAAGCCAGGAAATGTGACAGGAATGAAAGAAAGAAGAGTGGAAAGAACGAAGTGTGAAGGGGGGGTCGGTATATATATATATATATATATATATATACATATATGGGTACAGAACGTCACAAAATGTAAACAACATGAAATATGAAGACAAACTTGGGTATGCGAACGAGAGAAACATTGGAAAACAAGACAAGTAACATAAAGAACGACCCTTCATCAGTTGTCGGCTGGCCATCTACTCTTCATTTCGAGCAATTAATGACAATATGAGGCTTCGAAAGGCAGTTGCTCTCACGAACCAAAATAAAATTTGGGATTTGCGGAGGGTCAAAGTTGGTAACAAAAACGGGACAGTGGAGAGATACAACAAACCAAACGAAAACAAACATGGAGGCCGTTAGTCCAGATGAGGTATGGTAGCGAACACTGGAGGAATAATGTCTCTAACAAGAGAAAAGATAGAAGAGGAGACAGAAAAAAAAATATATATATATATATATATATATATATATATATATATATAAACGACACCCATATGTATGTTAAAATTGAAGTTTAAAATTTAAACTGCGTTTTGGGATGTCCCTAGTAGTATGCCGGCAAAGCACGTTCACTGCCAATGGCTACCTGGCGTCGTGGACGGTAATTGCACAATCGTCGTTGGATCAATGTTAGGAATTCCTCAGTAGACTTTGAGTATACTACTACTACGCTCACACACACACACACACACACACACACACACACACACACACACACACACACACACACACACACACACACACACGAGCTTCTTTCAGTTTCTGTCTACCAAATCCACTCACAAGACTTTGATCGGCCCGAGGCTATAGCAGAAGACACTTGCCCAATGAACCACACAGTCGGACTGAACCCGGAGCGATGTGTTTGGGAAGCAAGCTACTTATTTAATGACACAGTCACATAATCACAGCACTGCGTTGCCCAGGTGTGTTTACATTTTAATATATGCACAAAGGGCAGAACATTTGGAGAACAGCAGACACGTGAGGCAGAAAAACTTCCCACGTTGCACACAGCCAAGAATAGTGTCGTTTAGGGAAGATCTTTTGCGGCACTCCGTATTTTTCTCGCCCGAGTTTGTGTGAAGACACGTGTTTGGATGTTGTGGAGCTGGTTTACAATCAAAGAAATTCCAGCCTCGACCACTCCCACTTTTTTCTTTCCCTCATAGTGTGGCGATGTTATTTCATATCAGTGAAGTGTCCCACGTCACTTTATATTACTGACTCAGTCAGTTCCGTGTGAAAGGTTCACTGATTCAACTGAAGACGTCATCAAAATTAACTTCTTTTTTTTGTCGTTCATGGCTGAATCTTGACATGACTACAACAACAAACACGTCTCTTCTCTTTCACCCTCTTCATCCACTCTCTTTCTCTCTCTGTGTCTCACACACACTTTGCTTTCTCTCTCTCACCCATTCGTTTTCTTTTACTCTCCCTCTCCCCCAAGTTCTTTCTTTGTTTCTCTCCCTCTCCCTTCTCCTTTTCCTCTCCTTATCTATCTCTTTCTCTCTCTACTCCTCTCTATATTACTCTCACTCTGCTTCTCTCTACTACACGGTCTCTCTATCGTGGTTCTCTTCTGTCTCCGTCCCTCTCTTTTCTTTCTTTTTCGTTCTGGTCCTTATCCCCTTCGTTCGTCTTCTTTCTCTCTCCCCCTCACCCAAAATATGCTTTCTCTCTCTCTCTCTCTCTCTCTCACACACATGCATTATTCCTGTCCCCCCTTTCTTATCCCTCTTCCCCCTCCGCCTTTCCTGTCTCTTCGCCTCTCCTAATTCCCATCGCTGTTCCTTAACCCTCGCGTCGTCTCTGATATCGTAAGACACACCTACTGGCCTGGCGTGTCTTAACTAATTAAATGGCTATATAAGAGCACCACCAACAGAAGAAACCCGCTCCAAGTGTCACAGATGGATGCTAATTCTATGAATTACAATATGCTTATATTGTTTCTTGTTTTGTTTTTTTCTCTTTTATTTGTTTCAGTCAGTGGATTATGGTCATGCTGGAGCATCGTTTTGATAGCTTTAGTTAAATAATAAGTCGACCTCAATGCCTACTTTTAAGGCTGCTACTTATTCAATCGGTGTTTTTTGTCGAACAGTGAATGTTACGGGGACATAAACAAAGCAACAAAGGTTAGCAATTGGGGGAGTCCCCCACCACCACACACATACATGTTGCTTTTGTTGCCGGTGGTGTGCAGTGTAAGGTCAGCATTGATTAAACCGGAGGGGAGGAGTGCCATAGCACAAAGGTAGTCAGAAAGGCTAGTCCCTGCACACACACACACACACACATCCTCCTTTTTTCCAGTAACTGGTGACCAAGAGGTGAACTATGACTGTGAACAAACCATGTGATCTTGGGTTCAATTTCAACTAAGTGATACCTTCCTTGGGCGAGTGTCCTCTACAATAGTCCCAGGCCAAAGCCTTGTGACTGGATTTGGTAGATGGAAACTGAAAGAATTTGTCGTGTTGATGGATGTGTGTGTGTGTGTGTGGCTTTGTCTTGATATGGTGTGATGGTTGTAAATGAGCATCACCATCATCCAAGTGAGGTTGTGTCTAGACTCCCATGAAAAACTTGTCTGGCCATGAGGAAATATCTTGTTGCTTGGTGAGGATTGGTGGCAGGATGGATTTGGTAGATGCGTATCTGGACATTGAAAATCTGCCTCAACAAATTCCATCTGACCCATGCAAGCATAGAAAAGTGGACGTTAAAATAATGATGATGATTGCCATTATGAGGTTAAAGCCAATATCCAGTGATTAAGATCATTATGAAGGTTGTTTGACCTGTTAGAAATAGCTGCCAAATCCCCCTCAAATTCCACTCTAACCTCATGAAAAATGAAAGAAGACATTGTATAATATATTCTTTTCTACTCTAGGCACAAGGGCCGAAATTTTTGGGGAGGGGACCAGTCGATTAGATCAACCCCAGTATGCAACTGGTACTTAATTTGTTGACCCTAAAAGATGAAAAGCAAAGTTGACCTCGGCAGAATTTGAACTCAGAACATTAAGATAGATGAAATACTGCTAAGCATTTCACCTGGCATGTTAATGTTTGTGCCAGCTCGCTGCCTTACATTGTATAGTATATTGAATAATGAATGACATGATAGACACATCTGAAACATCTTTATTCATAGGACTGCTGACAACAACTAAAGGTTATTCTCATATACACATGATTGGCCTAATTAATCTTTCATTAAATGTTAAGATTGTTCATCTTCAAATTGATTTCTTCTCCATTCTACAGAATCTGATGACAAGAGTTCAGTAAATGATCAGAAGACATTTTCTTGCTTATTGCTTTGCCTGAGTGGCACCTACTTTCAGTCAGCACAACATCACACACACACACACATGCTCACTCGCTCACTCGCTTCGTTCTACCAAATCCATTCGCAATGGGACTGAATCTCAGAACAAACAATTAAGAAGAAAGCTTCTAACCACACTACCATATCTGCGTCTATATAGCCACAGCTGTCCCTATATATATATATATATATATATATATATATATATGCACATATGTGTGTGTGTGTGTGTATATAAAAAATTCTCTTCAGTCACATGGGATTGCACCTAGAAAGTTCCCCTCCAAGGCACAAGGTCCAGGCGAGGTTGCTTATGGAAGGCTAGCAGTGGCCCATCCACCCCATCGATGTTATCCAAGGGAAAGCAAAGGGGCCGATACAGCTTGGCACCAGTGATGTCGCAACTCATTTCTACAGCTGAGTGAACTGGAACAGCGTGAAATAAAGTGTCTTGCTCAAGAACACAACACACAGTCCAGCCTGGGAATTGAACTCATAACCTCACAGTTGTAAGTCTGATGCTCTAACCACTGAGCCATGCAACTTCACTTATATACCTACGAAAGAAATGTGAGTGTATGTGGTTATGTATGTGTGTTTAGCCCAAAAGGCTATGAAACTGCATCCTCAAGAGAAACAAATTTGGTTTTTGAAATCTGCATCTCAACAGAATGTTGTCTATTAATAATAATAATAATAATAATAATAAAAACTCTGGTCAGAAAACATATGTTAAGAGGTGGTATCAGAAAAGTCTCAGACTAGTTCTATAGTGCGTCAACAGATGGCAGCACACAGTTGCATGCATGGTGAGAATTAGCAGTGACCTTCATGGGGTAATGTGCTGAGTGACGTCGCTGTGTTTACTTTTGCGAGTTGTGGAATTTGTGTTTTTGGGATCACACGTATGATGTGGTCTGCGATTTTTGTCAGGGACAGGAAGTTGGAAGAAAGCGCCAATGCGAAATTTTGCGTTAGACTTGGGGAATTTGTTACAGAGACGTTGATCAAGCTTACGGAAGCAAGGCAATGGGTCGTACACAATGTTTGGAGTGGTACGGGTGCTTCAAAAGCGGCACGGCAGAGCAGCAGCCCAACCAAGAGCCTCTGCAATCTGGAAGATCGACCATGAGTGTCATCCCCAGTCATGTGGGGCTAGTTTATTCAGTCATTTGACTGCGGCCATGCTGGAGCACCACCTTTATAGTCAAGCAAATCAACCCCAGGACTTATTCTTTGGATGCCTAGTACTTATTCTATCGGTCTCTTTTGCCGAACCGCTAAGTTACAGGGACATAAACACACCAGCATCGGTTGTCAAGCGATGATGAGGAATAAACACAAACATACAAATGTGTATATATATATATATATATATATATATATATATATATATATATACATATATATATATGTACATGCATATACGACAGGCTTCTTTCAGTTTCTGTCTACCAAATCCACTCACAAGACTTTGGTTCGCCCGAAGTTATAGCAGAAGACACTTGCCCAAGGTGTTACGCAGTGGAACTGAACATGGAACCATGTGGATGGTAAGCAAGCTACTGACCACAGCCACTCCTGCACATTGAGCATTCCCCCTCCCCCCTCCTCGGGGCCAGACCGTCAATCGAGAGTTCTACTACAACGTTTTCAATCGTTTGAAGGAGGACATTCGGCGAAAGCGGTCGGATCTGTGGAGTGCAAAGAATTGGATTCTTCACAATGACAACGTACCCTGTCACCGAGCTCTCCTCACTCATGAGTTTCTCACCAATAACAACATGGTATCACTTCCATAGTCACCCTGTTTACCAGATCTAGCACCTGCAGACTTCCATCTCCTCCCCAAGATGAAAATGCAGCTCAGAGGTCACCGTTTTAACACTGTTGTCATGATCTAAAGCAAATCCCAGAAGGTCCTCAACTCACAGAAAACGACTTCCAGGCTGGATTCCAAAAGTGGCAGGAACACCAGAACTAGTGTGTTGCTGTGCAAGGTGACTATTTCGAAGGAGATGATGTTAAAGCTAAGGTAATCTCATCTCATCTAGGCTGTCCCATTGGACACCCCTAATAAGTTATTTTTTTTTATTAAACATTAACTAATCCAGAAACTTTTTGATACCATTTTGTACCTTACAAAACACAGATCTCTTGAATTTTATAGTATTGTTGTTGATTAACCCCAAGCCAGCCATGATCCAGCAAACTTATGATTCAAGTTGTTCCAACTCTGACCATCCTGTCTTCTATTCAAACAAAATAGTAATGCTTCCTTATCATTTCAAATGTCCTTTCTTTTTATTAAGGTGGGTTTGAGGGAGATTTGACTGATATTTCTAACATGTCCAATGGCTGTGTAAGCAATTTGCCATTTGCCCAGTTAATATATATATACATATTGATATATATACATATTGAGACAGGTTGCCCCTGGGAGCTCCTCTATGCTGATGACCTTGCCCTAATTGCGGAGTCACTATCAGAACTAGAGGAGAAGTTTCAGGTGTGGAAGCAAGGTCTAGAATTGAAGGGCCTTAGAGTCAACCTAGCTAAAACCAAAATCCTAATAAGTAGGAAGGTAGATAAAACACAAACCCCTTCAGGTAGATGGCCCTGCTCAGTATGTAGAAAAGGAGTAGGTAGTAACTCTATAAGATGTACCCGGTGCAAGCTATGGACACATAAGAGGTGCAGCAACATCAAAGGCAGGTTAACTAGCAAGTTAGTTTTTGTTTGTGGCAGATGTTCAGGTGCAATAAAGACTGCAAACAAACAGGAAACAACTTCTATCTCATTCCAGGGTGAAAAACTAGAGGTAGTCAA
>NC_142928.1:196968247-196970437 GCF_046866305.1 Octopus bimaculoides
GTTTTAGTGAGGTCAAGGTCAGTCAAGTTTAAATCGTGATAAGGAAGTCACCACCAATACCACCCACCACTAACACCAACACTGCTATCACCAATACCATCAGCACCACTACCACCATCACCACCAACACCACCACTACCACCAACACGATCACCACCAGCAATATCACCACCACCACCACCACCACTGCCGCCACCGCCACCACCACCACCGCCACCACCACCACTGCCACCACCACCACTGCCACCGCAAAATAAAATAATTTCCAGCAGCTGTTACTGCTTCAGTTATTTCCACTGACAGCTGGTGATGTTCTATTACCAGAACCTTCCTTTAGTGTCAGCGTCTCTGTGTTGTGAATATTGCTAATTCTAAGTTTTTATTGACATACATCTGCAAATGAAAAGCAGCAGTTATTGGGAATACTCATAAATTATAAAATTTATGTCACACGGCACCATCAGTGTCTTTTTGAAGTTAATAATTCTTGTGGGGGGGGGGGGGGTGTCACTCATCCTCAAAGAAATATTCAGGTTGTTGGTGTTTAAGCTTTTAACCATAAGAGAAGTTGACCTTGGAAGGTGGTTTGGTTTCATAGCGTAAAGAAATGGAATTGGGAAACCATAAGACGTGTTTCCCAATCCTCTGATGCTTCTAACTGCTGACCACCTATCAGTGGTCATCTGATTGCTACAGGAGATTTTGGGTTCAATCCTACTGTAAGACATCATGAGAAAATATCTTCTGCTTATAGCCTCATGCCAATCAAAACCTTGTGGAGGGATTTGGCTGAAGGAAGCTTGTTGTATGTATATATATATATATGTGGAGGTGCAATGGCCCAGCGGTTAGGGCAGCGGACTAGTGGTCATAGTATCACGGTTTTTTAATCCCAGATTGGGCGTTGTTGTGAGTATTTATTGAGTGAAAAAATTTAAAGCTCCGCAAGGCTCCAGCAGAGGTTCGTGGCGAACCTTGCTGTATTCTTTCACCACAACTTTCTCTTACTCTTTCTTCCTGTTTCTGTTGTACCTGTATTTCAAAAGGGTCTGCCTTGTCACACTGTGTCACACTGAATCTCTTCCGAAAACTACGTTATGGGTACACGTGTCTGTGGAGTACTCAGCCACATGCACGTTAATTTCACGAGCAGACTGTTCCATTGATTGAATCAACTGGAACCCTCATTGCCGTAACTGACATAGTGCCATAGTATATATATATATATATATATAGTCATTTGAGCGAGATCGTTGCTAGTGCTGATGGACTGGCTCCTGTGCAGTTGGCACATAAAATACACCATTTTGAGTGTGGCCGTTGCCAGTACCGCCCGACTAGCCTTCGTGCCGTTGACACGTAAAAGCCCACACTACACTCTTGGAGTGGTTGGCGTTAGGAAGGGCATCCAGCTGTAGAAACTCTGCCAAATCAGATTTGAGCCTGGTGTAGCCATCTGGTTCACCAGTCCTCAGTCAAATCGTCCAACCCATGCTAGCATGGAAAGCGGACGTTAAATGATGATGATGATGATGATGATAGGCGCAGGTGTGACTGTGTGGTAAGAAGCTTGCTTCCTAACCACATGGTTCCGGTTTTAGTCCCACTGTGTGGGACCTTGGGCAAGTGTCATCTACCATAGCCTCAGGCCAACCAAACCTTTGTGAGTGGATTTGGTAGACGGAAGCTGAAAGAAGCCTGTCATATATATGTATATACATATATATATATGTATATACACATATATATATATGTATATACATATATATATATGTATATACATATATATATATATATATATATATATATATATTATGTATATATATATATATATATATATATATTATATATATATATATATATATATATATGTATATATATATATATATATATATATATGTATATATATATATATATGTATATATATATATGTATAGTATATATATAATATATATATATGTATTTATATATATTATATATGTATATATATATATATATATATATATATGTATATATATATATATATATGTATATATATATATATGTATATATATATATGTATATATGTATATATATATATATGTATAATATATATATTATATATATACTATAATATATATATATATATACATATATATATATATATATATATATATATATATATATATATATAGTATATATATATATATA
>NC_142928.1:196970937-196990937 GCF_046866305.1 Octopus bimaculoides
AACCAATGTTGATGTGTTTATGTCCCTGAAACATAGCAGTTTGGCAAAAGAGCCGATAGAATAAGTACTAGGTTTACAAAGAATAAGTCCTGGAGTCGATTTCTTCAACTAAGGGCGGTGTTCCAGCATGGCCGCAATCAAATGACTGAAATAAGTAAAATAATATATATATATATACTACAGCACTCCGTCGGTTACGACGACGAGGGGTCCCAGTTGATCCGATCAACGGAACAGCCTGCTCGTGAAATTAACGTGCAAGTGGCTGAGCACTCCACAGATACGTGTACCCTTAACGTAGTTCTCAGGGAGATTCAGCGTGACACAGTGTGTGACAAGGCTGGCCCCTTTGAAATACAGGTGCAACAGAAACAGGAAGAAAGAGTGAGAGAAAGTTGTGGTGAAAGAATACAGCAGGGTTTGCCACCATCCCCTGCAGGAGCCTCGTGGAGCTTTAAGTGCCGCGATCCTATGACCCCGATTCCGCTTCGCTAACCACTGGGCCATTGCACCTCCACCATGTGTTTGTGTGTTTGGAAACAGGTGGATGGTTGGTGACAGGAAAGGCATCCAGCTGTAGGAAATCTACCAAAATGTTAAATGGTGATGATTTTATTGGCTCAGTAATGCATCCAGCTACAATGATATATTTTCATATCTCTATGCCATGTTAATTGCAATGGTACTTAACTTATAAAACTAGTTCACCAAACGGGAAATAAGGAAACACAGTGTGACACAATTGATTGCTGTAACTTCATATACATTTATTTTAAGTATTCATGAACAGAGAAGAAAACGCCAGAGTAACATCTCAATAGTGCCGCATGTAGTGGTTTCATGTAACATCACATGCAGCTTGCATCCAACGGTGTATGTTTTAGCACATGTAGTGTCTACAGGGGTATCACAAACACATGTAGTTTGTCTCTAGTTGTGTCATTGTTTAACATGTAGCTTATTTACAGCGATGTCCTTATTCAACACTCTATGTAGTCCTCTAGTCATATCACTATATATATCGTCTGACTAGGTTATGAAACACCATCAGCTCTATCCAAAATATATGTTATTTGTTTTTCAATATAATTAAATTTCGTCACATAAGACTCATTGTCTCTTAACTCTGAAATTTAATTAAGAAAATTTCTTCTCATAAATTTCTTTAGTTCCAAAGCAATAGAGAAATAACAAACAAGTTGTCCCTATTTTCTACTCAAACGAAACCATTTCCTCCTCTTCCTTCCACCGCAGTTGTTTATCTCGTTTATTTATCTCTTATCTCTGTTTATCTCTCATAATATCTGTGTCACTAAACAATCTCAGGTAAGTTCTTTGTAAGCCCAGTGGCTGCTCGGGGCAGAGACTGTGTCAGATAAACAGACCAACGCGCTTATTAATGATAAATTAGACACGGTAAACTACAATGAATGTCTCGGTGTCTAAGATGGCTTCTCGTTGTAGTTTCTGTCAATAGCAATTACAATTTCCGGACTGCTAATCTCCTCTTTAGAGTATTTATTTAAAATATTTATATCTACAGGTGGGACCGTCCACTTATCCAGGAATAACGCATAGGCTTACGATCGGAAATTGAAAAATAGTGTAGATATGAATATTGTAAATAAAAGACGACGAGGTTGAGATTAATAGTAACTTGGAAGGTTTTTGAGTCATCCATCAGTTTGATGTTAAATTGTTTTCATATATAACTTCACATAAAAGCAAGCAATATGTGTGTATGTATACACACATATTATGTACATACGCGTGTGTGTGTGTGTGTCCTTTAATTTCGTTTATGGGAAATGGTTTGAATATGCATTTAAAAGCTGCTGTCCTATTATGCCAGCTACAGCCTAATGATGACAACTGGCTGTACCAATTTTCTGGGGTTGCACCGAGCTGTGTCGGTATAATGTAGGATAAACATAGTAATAATAATCCTTGGATGGAATTTATAAATATTTTAATGCATCGCTGCGCGCATTTCAATAAATTATATGTCTCTGAAGATCATAGTCCGTATTTCTGGGATGATCCGTAATAACCATGGGATGATTTCTGAAATGATCTGTAGTAGCCATGGACATCGAGTAGATCATACCCAATGTCATGGATACTACGAACTGCACTATGAATCACCCCAGAAATACGGACTATGATCGTAAGAAACATGTGATTTGTGGAAACGCGCATAGCGATGCATTGAAATATTTATAAATTCCGTATAAGTATTATTATTGCTTGTACATATATTCATATTTTGAGTTCAATTTTTCCTGTTTGTACCAACACACACACACACACACACACACACACACACACACACACACACACACACACACACACACACACAGCCATCAACAACTTCCTTTCCTCGGCATCCACATTAAGAAGTCTAACAACGAAATAGAAACAGATATATACTATAAGCCCACGGACTCCAAGCAATATCTACCGTTCAACTCATGCCACCCCCAGACACACTAGAATGAATATCCCTTTCAACCTAGCAAAATTGTTATGTACTATAGTTTCTAATACAAGCACCAGGGACACACGACTACATGAACTAAAGGATACACTCATCACTAGGAACTACCCACCATCACTAATTGATATATGCTTTCAACGTGCCATACAATTCAACATCCACGAACTCAGACGTCCCAAATTAAAGAAGGATTTACAACCAAAAGCCCTACCCTACGTCTCCTCACACAATCCGCTTAACAATGAAGCCTTCGACACCATCCTCCCAAACATTCCTCTACTTAAAAGAGACCACAGAATGAATTCAATCCTCTAAACGCACACCATCATAAAGAGCAAAAGATTGCCCAAATTTATGAAAAGTCTCCTAACACACATATATATATATCAACTCCGATGAAGCTTTAGGGTGATACACACAAGCACTCAATTATGAGTGCATTGCACCTCGTAGCAGAAACAGCTGTAAGCTAACGAAATTCATGATGTGACTTCTTATTCCTTTGTCACTTGTTTTATTTCGTACGCACGCATGTCCACCCCGGTGTTGTCTTCTTTTCCTGTTCATTACCAGCATGGAAAATGGACGTTAAATGACGACGGCGACGACGATGATGGTTTATAGATTCGCGCTCGCACACACAGACACACACTACACACAATTAAAGTCTTTTATTTTCCTACAATAAGTAGTATACTGTGTTAGAAGTAAAATGTCTCCTACTGCAACCCATACACTTTCTAACAACCTCCTACTTTAACACCATTTCATTTACGTGGCAAAGAACAAACACATTCTCATATAAATGTTATTGTTTTGGTATTCAGACTGAAACGGTGGGTGGGGGTTTTTATGGGATTTAACAGACTTTGTCTTCGGGAGGTTTCAAGTTTAAATATAGGCGTGAGGTCATCCCTCCATGCACCCCCCCACACACACACACACCTTGCGTAGAGGCTCCCTCATTGAATCGTAAGTGTGTCTCCTTTTAAAAGAATTATTTGAATTCTTCCTATATAGACGAAGCTGGTTTCTAATATATAAGTGAGGCTGCATCGCAAGAATTTGGAATATTGACATATTAAACATTCGAAACGACTTGCACATTTTTACAGTTCCTCTTACAGATTGTTTATGTAAAGTGCCTGTCGTCACTTTACCTGAATATTCTAGCTTTTTCAGATTGTGGTATAGGCTTCTCCTGACATAATTAGTGGTATAACTATGAATTTACAATGAGGATAGGGATGCTGTAAGCTTCGAACCCGTTGTCCATAAATATTCTCCTTGTTGCTTATTTTGGGGGAGATGTTCACATCTGTGGGTCAGCTGACTTCTGTGACTGCGTGATTTTTCTTTTCTCTCCCAAATAACGATATCACGATTTAACGGGAATATTCCACCAATATTCCTCATTTTCGTACATATCCTTTTATTCTTTCTTTTATTTGTTTTAGTCATTTGACTGCGGCCATGCTGGAGCACCGCCTTTAGTCGAACAAATCGATCGTCAGGACTTATTCTTTGTAAGCCTAGTACTTATTCTATCGGGCTCTTTTTGCCGAACCGTTAGGTTACGGGGACGTAAACACACCAACATCGGCTGTCAAGCGATGGTGGGGTGGACAAACACAGACAGATATACATACATACATATATACACGGGCTTCTTTCAGTTTCCGCCTAGCAAATTACTCACAAGGCTATGGTCAGCTTGAGGCTATAGTAGAAGACACTTGACCAAGGTTCCACGCAGTGGGACTGAACCCGGAACCATGTGGTTGAGAAGCAAGCGTCTTACCATACAGCTGCGCCTATATATATATATATATATATATATATATATATATATATATATATATATATATATATATATATATATATATATATATATATATATATATACACACACACACACACACACTTATTTTTCTATGTATGCAAGGCTATTCCTTCGTACTGTTGGTACTGCATATTGCTTTAACAACATCATTCAGTAATAAAAGTAATAGTTTGATAACCACCAGATCGTGTGCTCGATCCCCGGACCGAGCAGCGCCTTGTGTTCATTTCACATCACTTTAGTACTGTGTGAGGACCAGCATGTCAATAAATAGACCCAGAGTTTCCTCTGCGTATCGTAAAAGAGGTTGAAGTAGGATTTGCACTCCGACCCTATTAAGCCCTCATCAGCAACGACTACCGAAACAGACCCATGGGTTGAAGGGTTATTGCCTGAGTGACGCAAAGGTGCCATCTGTCAGAATTAGTAGGGAATCACATTCCCCCATACTACTACTAATACTACTCCTACTACTATTTTTATGACACTTTTTGGCAACTTGAACACAAGATCCTACATTTAAATGGCAAAATCAATAATTTTGGTCGCATCTTCGGGGGTTGAAGATCTTCATTGTCTTTTTGTTCTTTAAGAAATATGTAGCTAACTCTTGTTCTTGGGCTGCACATCTTTGAAATATGTCTTGATGTGGGGTTCACGATTCCAGGCGAGGTTACTGTTGGCATTGTCATCAAGTTTATGGGGGGGGGGGAACCTATCTATGCTTAACCATCTTTACGGTATGCAGTGTTTCTCTTCAAGGTTTTCCTTGTGGTTCATTAGTGTAACGATTGTCGAGTCGCATAGGAGATAATTGGGAAGTGTGCACTTCTTCAAGTGTTAACTACTGTAGGGTGTTGTTCACTTTTGAACACGTGGTTGATATATTTTGGTGTTACTAGAGATGGACGGATGAATGGATGGTTGGGTTGATGGGTTTTAGTAGTGATATTGTGACAGGCAATCAATGATTACAGATACCTATATCTATATCTTTTACATTAAAGTGCTAATGATAAATTCCTGTGGTGTAAAAAAAATCTGTCATGCTGTGGAAAGGGGATTGTAACAGTGTGTGTGTATGTGTGAGAGAGATTCAAATAAACGCTACTGGCACGTGTACACTTACGCATACTCATATACGAATGCTGTATATATATGTGCGAGGGAGATGTGCATATGTGAGCACGCCATTAGCGTTCGTATGTGTTTGTGTGCAGGCGCCAATAGCGTTTGTTTGACTTCCTCTCTCTCTCTCTCTCTCTCTCTCTCTCTCTCTCTCTCTCTCTCTCTCTCTCTCTCTCTCTCTCTCTCTCTCTCTCTCTCTATTTACCTGACGATTTAATGCACGTGCCATAGAGCAGCTCGTGAAAATCGAACACCTGTCTCTTCTGTTATCTTTATATTACTAACTGCGTTCCTAACTTTCTTCATAAAAGATGTATAACGAAATATCTTGGATCCAGGTGTTACCAACTATATAACGTCAAATGCTTCTTAAATTGTTTTATTACCGAAATAGAGTTTGGTGGTTTACAAAGGACAACGAAAATTAAATCGAGAAAAACAGAGAAGATAGAAAAAAAGACTAGAAATATGGCAAAGAAAGAAATAAGAATTAGGAATAAAGTGAGAATCAGGAATGAACTCAAGAGAAAAGGGATAAATTGTAGCTAAATGGTGTTGTATGATGACGAAGCCGGAGATAACAGGGAAAGAAAGAGAAGTATTTGTCAAGAAAGAAAAGAAAATACGAACGATTGTGATGGGCAAGAATATTTTGTACAAGTTAGAATAAAAAGAAAAGAGTGGGGGGCTAGAAGAGAAAATATAGCCGCAAAGAATAGAGAAAATTTCCTGGAAATTACTCGAAGTATTAAGAAGGAAATAACAGGATATTTTACTACCAAGTAGGGAGATATTTGTGATTGACAATGGGCGGTGGAATTTCCACAGATCAGTACCGGATGAAAATACTAATAGCAAGTCTAATGGTTTGGCTATTACAATCGCTGGTTATCGGAATATAGACCTCGAAATCAGCCAGCATTTATTTCTAGCTGCTGTGGAGCGAGTAGATATAATTTTGTTCGGAGACTTTGAGCCGGACTCCGCCCGTAGGTGACTAACGGCTGTTGTAGGTGGTGATGGTGCTGTTACCGAAGATGATGCTTCCAATTAAAAGAGGTGACTTTGAAGAATATGTTGCCGGAAAAACAAGCAACAACTTGAAAATGGTATTGATTTAATTAGTTAAACGGATGTAATTATGACAAACTAGAAGGGCAAAAGATTAACTGAATCATTAGAGGATCAAACAAAATGCCTTATGGTATTTAGTTACGGCCCTTTACGTACCAAGTTCAAATCCCTCCGATATCAATTTTGATTTTCGTTCTTCCGAGGTCGATAAAATGAATTATCAGTCAAGTACTGGGTCCATATCTCCATATAATAATTGGTTGGTTGATATCTCTATTCGTACTTTGCGTAGTATATAGAAAGCGGGAGAGAGAGTAGATGAAAGAGTTATATAAGACGTGCCATTTGGGTACGCATACTAGGCTTGGTGGCAGGCACTGAGTAAAAGAACGCCACCCACACACTGAAGTTTTTCGGATTGCAAGACAGTGTGTGAGAGAAAACCGTGATGTTATAAGAGAGAAATGTGTCCGCATGGATGATGGTGCCCTTGCGTTTAATGATTCTGCAAAGAAAGAGGTTTGGAGATGTCATTATGAAAGACTGCTGAATGTAGAGAATGAATGGGAGGAGGAGAGTCTGCCAAAGGTTGACCCGATTGAGGGACCAGCTATCTGAATCGACAGTACCTTGGTAGATAAAGCAATTGAGGATATGAAGACAGGAAAAGCCCCCGACCCATCAGGAATCACCGCCGAGATACTTAAAATATCGGGTGGTGTGGATTATGGTCTTGTCACCCATATTGTAGATCATGAAGGAGTCCTACCCAATGACTGGTGTAGCAGCACCATAGTCAACTGCTACAAAGCTAAAGGTGGCGCTTTAGATAGAAATGACTACAGGGCTATCAAATTATTGGATCAAGTGATAAAAGTAACTGAGAGGATCATAGCCTAAGTAATTAGGGAGAGAGTTAGACTGAATGAGATGCAGTTTGGTTTTGTGCGAGGCAGAAGCACCACTGATGCTATATTTCTGGTAAGGCAACTGTAGGAGAAATACCTAGCCAAAGATAAACCTCTGTTGATTTGTTGGAGAAAGCTCTTGACCGAGTCCCTCAATCCCTTATCTGGTGATCAATGTGGAAACTGGGGATAGATGCGTGGCTGGTAAGAGCTGTACAGGCCCTGCACAGGGACACTGGCAATAAGGTAAGCGTTGGCAACGGATATAGTGAAGAATTCCGAGTAGAAGAAGGGGTTCACCAAGGATCATTCTTCAGCCCCCTCTTATTCATTATAGTTCTCCAGGCAATAACAGAGGAATTCACGACAGGCTGCTCTTGGGAGCTCCTCTATGCTGATGACCTTGCTCTAATAGCTGAGTCACTTCCAGAACTAAAGACGAAGTTTAGGGTGTGGAAGCAAGGTCTAGAATCGAAGGGCCTTAGGGTTAACCTAGCAAAAACCAAAGTCTTAGTAAGTAGGAAGGCTGACAAATCACAAACCCCTTCAGGTAGATGGCCCTGCTCGATCTGTAGAAAAGGCGTGGGTAAAGACTCTATACGATGTACCCGCTGTAAGTTATGGACACATAAAAGGTGCAGCAATATCAAAGGAAGGCTAACCGGGAAGATATTTTTTGTGTGTGGCAAATGCACAGGGGCAATAAACACTGAAGATGTACAGAAAACAGATTCCATCACATGCCGGGGGAAAAACTAGAAGTAGTTAATAGCTTCCGCTACCTAGGTGACCAAGTCTGTAGTGGAGGTGGTTGCTCTTTGAGTGTAGCGGCTAGAATAAGAATAGCCTGGGCAAAGTTCAAGGAGCTCCTATCTCTGCTGGCAAGTAAGGGCCTCTCGCCCAAGATGAAAAGGTAGACTGTATGATGCATGTGGGCGAACTGCCATGCTATACAGCAGTGAAACATAGGCATGACTGCTGAGGACATGCGTAGGCTTGAAAGAAATGAAGCTATTATGATCGGCTGGATGTGTAATGTTAGTGTGCATACATGTCAGAAAGGAAGCGCCATGAAAGAAAAGTTGGGCATAAGAAGCATCAAATGTAGTGTGCAAGAGAGACGACTGCGCTGGTATGGTCATGTGTTACGTATGGATGAGGACAGCTGCGTGAGGAAGTGTCACTCCCTAACTGTAGAAGGAACCTGTGGAAGAGGTATATCCAGGAAGACATGGGATGAGGTGGTAAAGCATGACCATCGAACATTGGGTCTCACAGAGGTAATGACAGGATACCGAGATCTTTGGAGATACGCTGTGATTGAAAAGACCCGGCAACTAAAGTGAGATGGCAGCCATGCATATCCGGCCCAGTTAAGAGTACCCCTGATGCGTCGGGCGATATGATATGCTTGAGAAGACCTGTTGAGTCAAGTAAAACCAATACCGTAGCTGTGGCAGGTGGCCCCTGACTGGCTCCCGTGCCGGTTGCACGTAAAAAGCACCATCTGAACGTGGTCGATGTCAGGTCCGCCTGACTGGGTCCTGTGTCGGTGGCACGTAAAAAGCACCCACTACACTCTCGAAGTGGTTGGCGTTAGGAAGGGCATCCAGCTGTAGAAACCTTACCAAATCAGATTGGAGTCTGGTGCAGCCTCCTGGCTCTCCAGACCTGTCAAACCGTCCAACCCATGCCAGCATGGAAAACAGACGTTAAACGATGATGATGTTTGTGTGTGTCTGTGTTTGTTCTCCCAACATCGCTTGACAACCGATGCTGGTGTGTTTACATCCCTGTAACCTAGCGGTTCAGCAAAAGAGACCAATAGAATAAGTACTAGGCTTATAATGAGTAAGTCCTGGGGTCGATTTGCTCGACTAAAGGCGGTGCTCCAGCATGGCCGCAATGAAATGACTGAAACAAATCAAAGAATTTCATGATTTTGTATAAACACTAAGAAATTTTATTAAAAGCTAGAATTATAATTATTTCATTTATGCCAGATTTCCTGACTTTGCTACCTATGGTGGCAAAAGTATTCTTTCTGAATTACCCGTCATTGGACGGATAAACTGCTCACCCTTTACAAAGCTTAGGCGAAACCCCGGAACAATGTTCTCACATCTAAAGCAATGCTGCATCATTAGTCGACAGGCAAAAAATGGCCATCCCGGCTAATTGGCATCGAATCACTCACCAACTGCCTCGAATCCACAAACATCATTCTCTCTCTCATTTTGTCCTTTCCCATGATACTCGGAGTTGATTTCAGCACTCACCCTTCCACCCTTCAGAATGTGGCAGCCGTAGTTTAACCGGTGATAGTCTCGCTTGTCTAGAGGGTCTAGACAGGTAAGACGGACATGGGCGCTGTCCCTCTTCCAAATTAAAAAAAGTGTTTTCAAAACACTAAGCTGTGATTTTAGAGAAATTTGGCTGCTATTTCTAGCAGATTGAGTGTTTATGTGGACACGCTTCGTTGCAGTTGTTGTTTTGTCCTGTCCTGGTTGAGTACGCTTAATAAAAAAAAAAATTTTAAACCCATTCCATTCGTGACTAACCCGTCATGTATCAGGTATCATATATCAATGTTACATCATTTCATTGTAATCTGAGGTAGAAATACAATTTATTGTTAAGCCGGTAAGGTTTGAACTAAAGCTTACTGTTGTTTCTAGCACGTTGAAAGACTCCCGCAGAAACACATTCGTTGAATTGACGATGGTGGTTAGGATGCGAACCATTCATCTCTGATTTGCTGTCTTGCAATCCACGCTCTATTTAATTCATTATTTTGTTGTTGTTGTTTTTTTCTTTTGTTTCATTTCACAGTTGACTGAACACAACATAATGTGTTGGTCGTGGTGGAGATAGTGGCGGTGATAGGGAGGAAGAGAGAGAGAGAGAGAGTGCGCGCGCGTTAAATCAAAACTGCGGTTATTATTACTGGTGTCAGAAGTATTGTTGTTACCTTAGCAAGTTAAACTTACGTAGATTGACAAAGGATGGACCATCTACCTCTTCCTTGCAGGACCAAATACAAAAGACATGAATCACCAGGGGTGATTTTATGTTAACTTCACGGAAAAATGTGCCATATGTATGATGTTTGCACTTCATTACGAATTCGTTCTTTTTTCATTCTGACAAAACCGAACTTTAATTTACAAGTTTAATCAACAATGTGCAGTGTTGTAAGGAAATTCTTTTTCAGAGAATAAACCTGTTTATGAGAAAAATATATATTTAACTCCGGAAAATGCTCACGTGTGGATTATTATACCAGTTTGTGAAAGAAAATGCTATTAATGTGTCTTGTTTGTGAAACTAAACCCGGTATTTTTAATCTAATAATTATTTTTTAAACTATAACTTTATAATTTATCTGGGAAAACAAATCCTTCGCTGAAATCGAACCGTTGTCTCTTAGCTTCGGAAAACTGCAAATATTAATAAACCCTTTTATTTAATTAATTTACTTTTTTGAACAAATCTATTCAGTTTTAGTATTGGTTTATTTTTGTTACTTGTGTTGTTTCTGTTTCCAAACTTCCTGGTCGTCCAAACAAGGAAACACGTGAGTCTAACAACAGTCACTTTTCACTAGTTTCCATCCGGCCAAATTCCACGATCGACCAATTCTAATCTCGCCATATATGGTAGGTGCCTGCCTTTGTTTTTCCTTTCATTTATTGACCATAAAGCACACATGGGTTGTTTTTTTTTTATCAAGACGTTAAACAAAATGTGTGAATATGAATATTCTACATCATTAATTAAAATCGGTGTCATTATTTTTACGTATTTTCGCCCATAAAACATATACAGAGAGAGAGAATGCTACATATGGAATGCTATATTCTCTGTGTATGTGTGTGTGTGTGTGTGTGAGAGAGAGAGAGAAAGAGACAAGTTGCAGACATGGCCAAATGGTTAAGAATCTCACTTCTCAATCGTGATGCCTCGAGATTGAGTCCATTGCATGGCACCTTGAAAAATGCCACTGACAGTAGCAATGTTCAACTTAATTTAAGTAAAATTTAGGGTTAATTCTTTACTATTACACCTGTGTCACTAGACTGGTATAACTGTAAAAGAATGCTAAATTTTGGTAACTAGGGACCGTGTCAGAGCCCGTTCTAATAGACATTACAAGTAATTGAAGGAACTAGTCTTGTTGTGTCGAGGATTCCGTTTAGGGTACAGAGAAAGACTGAAATCCTCAACTATTTAACATTACATGATTGGTTTGTACCTGTAATTCAGAGAGCCAACTAGCTGTGTTAACATTGAATGAATTCGAGGATATGACAGTAAATGTACGTGTATCTCTGGAATATTCAGCCAGGTAAAATGAACGACTAGATCCATTTAAAAGATTACGAGACCAGTTGATGTTGAATGATAAACGTAATGAATACATAATGGGGAATAATGTGTCTGCAGAGAACTGTAAACAAGCTTCTACAGGTGTGTACGTGAGAGTAGGTATGTGTGTAATGTTTGTATACATGTGAACGTGTGTGTGTGTGTGGAGTTGATTATGCCAGCGGTTTGGGGGAGGGGTTACATCGATTACATCGATCCTAGTGATCAGCTGGTTCTTATTTTATCGACCCCGAAAGGATGAAAAGTAAAGTCGAACTCGGCGGAATTTGAACTTAGGACGTAAAGACGGACGAAATGCCATTAAGCATTTCTCGCAGCGTGCGGGCCATTCTGTCAGCCCGTCGCCTTAAAAGACATAATTAGCGCGCGCACACACACAAGCCTGCTGTTTAGCCCAAGTCAGCTTTACTCAAGTAGATCTTCATGAATGTACGCTCATTTTCTTACGATGCTTATAGATTTAAGAGAGAGTTGTCTGCTATTTCTAGCTGACCTCTCAACCACAGAGAAAAACCTCAGGTTCCCTGAAAACCTGGTTCTACTCAAATGCAATGGTAACAGTCTCTGTCTGGTAACCACGGTGGCTCTGGATGCTAGAAATAGCAGCCAAATCAGTAACATCGTGTGACGTCATAGAGAAAAGCTGACACATCAGATAAAGATATAATTCTAGATATACTGGTTTGTCTTCGATTATAGATCAGTTGGCTCACGTTTGACTCGCGGCTAAATTCAAAAAATGCCGCCAAAATAGTTGTTTTGTGGCAGGACAATTGTAATTTGGTAGACTGATTATAAAAGCTATTCCAAATATGGGCATCATGTCTGTGGCTACATTGTCCGATGTTTTTCCTTTTGATCAAAACTTGTTGGGTATTTTTTGCTTTAAATAGGTCAAGTTACCACTAAGATTCTTCAAATACTTCAGCTTACTAACATTAAACTATGCCACTGAAATAATTGTATATGTGTGTGTAATAGATATTATTTTACTGTAGCTGAAAAGACTTCGCAAACTATAACATTTTGCTCTACCTTTGGTATTCGAGTACTAATAATACTCTCCACATTGTTTTGCCTCCGTGTACTCGTGTGTGTGTATGTGTTATATGTTTATATGTGTGCATGTATTATTGAAGATTCAGTGAAAAACATAATTTGTATTTTGAAATGAAATTTTAGGTACAAACCAAATAAAACGAGATTTGAGAATCCAAAAATGTCCCAAGGAATAAATAACGTTTGATCTTGCCATTTTATATTTTTAATTTTGTACATATGCGTTGTTTGTTTTTGACTTTGTGAGCACTGTCTGTGAGAAAAACAGCACCATGACGCAATTCACTCTGCCAGAAATTTGGAAACGACAAGCTGTACTGCTTGGCATTCGTGCTGGAAGCTCCACTGCGAACATTTCAGAGTGTTTGGGTGTAAATTATGTCTGGCAACAGGACTCTGCACCATGCCGCACAATCAGGAGAACCCAGTCTTGGCTGTCAGACAATTTCTGCAACCACATCATCCCTAACATCTGGCCACCTAACTCTTCAGACTGGAACCCCCTTGATTATTTTTTGTGGGGTGCAGTTGAGCGAGAGACCAACAGAACTCCTTGTAAAACCAAAGATGAACTGAAGGCAAGGATTATGGCAACATTCACCAACTTAAACAAGGAGACCATCCAGAAGAGTTGCAGGAGATTCTGAAGTCATCTGGAGGCCATGGTTGAAGCCAATGGCGATTTTATTGAATAAATTTACTCTTTAGTATTTCAAGATATTTGTGTGTAATTTTGGTAAATATGTCTGTTGAAATGAGATGTCAGTGTTATTTTCATTTTTGCGTAATTTAGAATACAGTTTATTCACTGTACCCTGTATACATACATATGTATATTTCCTTCTGTATTCCCTGTCTTTTCCACGATAATTTGAACTCAAATATTTTCTCACACCGTCTCTGATGAAGGGATATCCATAATATCCCAGAAACAGCTGTAAGACTATTTTATTATAAATGTCCTGAAAACTCCTCACACCCTTGGATTTGTTATCTTATTCTGTCTAACACACACACACACACATGGTTCTACATTATGTAGGTGTTCCTGTTGAGTACTTAGAAATCGTCTAGAGCACCAAAAACTGTAATGTCTTCCGATGTGCATGTTTTAAACCGAGGAGTAGTTCTTCCTTTTTGTTTTCCGTAATTTTTCAGTTTTGAATTCCTTTTGCTTCTCACTTTTGTTTTTCTTTTTTTAGATTTATTTTAAACATTTGACATTAACTCTATGATGATTCCTCAAAACATTTATGAGTAACTTTTTAAAACATAAATCAAAAAACAAATGTTCAAGTTTTTAAAAATTACGCAGAAAATGGTGCTGTACCCCCCACCCCCTCATTTATATTTATTTTATCAGAATTTTAATCTACAATGTTTACAACTCTACACATCTGAAGAATTTCTTTCTTTTTTTTTTTCCCTGTAGATAATTTCTGAGTCTCTACTACAAGACTGCTTCTTATCTAATGTATACTTTCTTTTGCTAGACTTTTGGGTCATCTCCTGGGGAAGGAAAGACAAGGACTTAGGGGGCTTTTTTTTTTTTTTTTTTTTTGTAATATTCTTGTGCTTCATCAATGGAAATTATGATTCTGAAAGGATCCCTCCCCCCCCCCCCAATTTCAATCTTTTATATTTTTACCCCTCATTTCATTTTTCATGTGCTAAGGGATAACAATTCCTAAAGTTCACCTCTTTATTTATTTTCTTTTAGACAGTGAGTGTAATTTCAGGGATATTTATCAGCTATTTCTAGTAGGTCAATCCATCATATACAAGGAGGTACCCAAAAGTAACCGGAAACATTCTCTGTAGGACAAACCCATTGTACTTCAGGCTTCCGTCATTGCAAAATTTTAGATTAGCAGCTATGGAAAAGAAATTGTAACTGCTATGTGGCCAGATGACCTGCTAGAAAAAGCAGCTAAATCTCCCTCAAATTACAGCGTGCCTTCTTTGAAAGGAAAATATTCGTCTCTTTGTCATATATTGTATCCTTATATAAGTAACGCCATAGAGAAGTTGGAATGGTTGAAACTTATCTGGTTTAATGAAAGAATGGGTCTCAGAAGATTTATGAGTCACTGGAGAAAAGGGGACATTGTGTAATGATTATTAGTGACAATAAGGATGAAAAGAGGGGTGAAGCAATTATATCAGGCAGAGGCTGGTAGGAAAAGTAGAGTTAGTAGCAGAAATGTTGCTTTTCAGGGCTGCTACTGTATATATCAACCATTTCTGGTGTTATTAATTTGTATCCCATTATTCTGTTTGCAGTAAATATTGTTCATCTCATGCCCCACATAACTCCTGTGATCTAACGGAAGCTTGATTTAAGGTCAATAGTTAGCATAAGGTCTACTGGTATTTACTCTGGGGTCCACTGCTATTTTGTATACTGTCTCATTGGGGATTGGCATAGTCAAATTGTATTTGACATGTGGTCTAATTGATGGTCGATGTGTGGTCTAGTTAATGGTTGACTTGTGATGTAAATGATAGTTGACATGACCTAAATGACGGTTGGCATGTGATCTAAACGACGGTTGGCATGCGATCTAAACGACGGTTGGCATGCGATCTAAACGACGGTTGGCATGCGATCTAAACGACGGTTGGCATGCGATCTAAACGACGGTTGGCATGCGATCTAAACGACGGTTGGCATGCGATCTAAACGACGGTTGGCATGCGATCTAAACGACGGTTGGCATGCGATCTAAACGACGGTTGGCATGCGATCTAAACGACGGTTGGCATGCGATCTAAACGACGGTTGGCATGCGATCTAAACGACGGTTGGCATGCGATCTAAATGACGGTTGGCATGCGATCTAAATGACGGTTGGCATGCGATCTAAATGACGGTTGGCATGCGATCTAAATGACGGTTGGCATGTGATCTACATGATGGTTGTGTGCTATCTAAGTGACAGTTGATGTGTAGTCTCACTGGATATTGTGATGAGACTGATTCAAAGAGTGAACTAAGATTTTTAAAGACCAGGTTTGATGACTTCCATCTTCATAATTCTATGATTGTGCCATTTGGTAATTAATTTGAATAATTAATAATACTAATAAACATCATTGTTTATTTAATCATCATCAAGTTATGAGGACGTACACTTGTATACTCAAATTCGTACTTATTTAAGTACAGTGTGTCCAGAATACTGCCGGAGGGGCTGCAGCTGCTGCTATTGTAGATAATTGAAGCATGGCATTGGCTTGAAATATTAAATTATGTGTGTGTGTGTGTGTGTGCGTGCTCATTCATGTGTATATGTGCAGTGCTGCTCAATGCAGCCTGATAGTGGAAAATAGATGTTGGTTCAAGGCCTCCCCCCTCCTCTCTGCTCCCAGTACTGCAACTTGCTGCAGTATATTGCAATACTGACTGATTGCTTTGTTACATTTATAGAAGTTCTTTATTTATTTTTTTTAGTTATTTTGGTCTGACATGGTTGGATTTTAGTCAGGAACCTTGCCAGACTGTTGCTGCTGCTGCTATTGTTGAACATATCGGACAAATATATCGATATTTTAATATATTAATATCAAAGGCGCAGGAGTGGCTGTGTGGTAAGTAGCTTGCTTACCAACCACATGGTTCTGAGTTCAGTCCCACCGCATGGCACCTTGGGCAAGTGTCTTCTACTATAGCCTCGGGCCGACCAAAGCCTTGTGAGTGGATTTGGTAGACGGAAACTGAAAGAAGCCTGTCATATATATGTGTGTGTGTATATATATATATATATATATATATATATATATATATATGTGTGTGTGTGTGTTTGTGTGTATGTTTGTGTGTCCGTGCTTGTCCCCCCAACATCGCTTGACAACCGGTGCTGGTGTGTTTAGGTCCCCGTAACTTAGCGGTTCAGCAAAAGAGACTGATAGAATAAGTACTAGGCTTACAAAGAATAAGTCCTGGGGTCAGTTTGCTCGACTAAAGGCGGTGCTCCAGCATGGCCACAGTCAAAAGACTGAAACAAGTAAAAAAGTAAAGGCGGTGAGCTGGCAGAACCGTTAGCACACCGGGCGAAATGCTTAGCGGTATTTCGCCTGTTGTGAGTTCAAATTCCGCCGAGGTCGACTATGCCTCTCATCCTTTCGGGGTCGATAAATTAAGTACCAGTTGTATACTGGGATCAATCTAATTGACTGACCCCCTTCCCCCAAAATTCTGGGCCTTGTGCCTAGAGTAGAAAAGAATATATTAATATCAAGAGATATCAATCCAACGTTTGCCTTTTATTATTGTCAATGAAATGAGTACCAGTCAAGCACAGGGTTCAATATAATCAACTACACCCCCACCCTAAAACAAATTCAGTCCCTGTACCCATAACAGAGAATTATTATTATTATTATTATTATTATTATTATTATTATTATTACCTCTTCTTTAGCGAAGGTGGAGGTATTGTTTTTCAGTTGTGTTTGTTTGCCCATGGACAAAATATCTCAAGACTTCATGGATGGATTCAGATGAAACTTTCAGGGATGTTTGGCCTCTTGACTGGCATGAAATGATTAGATTTTGGGATCGATCCGGCACCGGACAAGGATTCTGGATTATTTTTTCTGTTCTTTTACTTAATGTTTGAGATCGGTCAGGTTCATTTTTAGTATTCTCATTTGTGAGAGCAATCGAGTTTATTTCAGCTATTCTCGTTTAAAAAATCATCTCTGGGTAATCGTTGAGAGGACGTTGGTGTTGCCCTGGCATAGGTTTGCACTCTCTGAGTACTCTTGTTATTACTATTATTATTATCATCATCATTATTATTATCATTATTATTATCATCATCATCATCATCATCATTGCCTTTGCATATCTTCTAACGCTGGAAATGTTCTACAGTGTCAGCTGTTCACTACCAGTGAACTAAGGTAACACCCCTCATTTTTCGAGCACCTTCCGGAGTATTGGAGCGGTTCCAAGCAGTGCTGTTTTCTGCAAGTGCTCCACCCTTTTCGCAGCCCCTATTTGTTCCACGTACTTCTTGAGATTTTTGCTCATTGTTCCCAGGGCTCTGATAATTATAGGGAGTAGGCAGAGGTTACTGTTTAGCCCCAGGTCACAGATGTGATGAAAGGCCTTCTAATCTTGATCATCTCATCTTTTCTTTTGGAATAGTCTACCTTGGACACCACTATCCAATGAGCATGCTTATAAGATGGTAGATTTAGGATATTTGGTTGCTATTTTCAGCAAGCTCAGTGACCATGTAGAAGTTCTCATTATTAGTAGCTGCAGTAGATATTCGTCTTTATGTAGTCCATGATCCAGCAGATCTATGATCAAAGGCGTTCCAACCATGGCCATCCCTTATATATTTAGAGGATTTTAGAACCACATTATTGAATGTGTCCTTGAGGAAGAATTGGTTATTAGTTCTAACAGATCGAGTAACCTTGGAGAGGTTTCTTTGTCGGCTGCCAGTGGAGGTGGTGGTTGTGGTGGCGGTGATGATGATGATGGCTCAAAGCAGCAGTTTGTAGCTTAAACCAAACCACAGCCATACCTTGTAGGTTTGTAATTGTTCTGAAGTTTTCGTTCTGGTGCTCATCTCCTTGTTTCCATTTTGGAGATGGTAGAGAGAGGATTCACTTCGTAGACTGGGCTATCATCGTACAACAAACCTGATTCCTAGATGAGGGCTCTGGTCGCCATAGCAGTGGTGGCCATGATAATGGTGTATGAGGTTATAAATATTTGAAGAAGGAGAGAAAAAGTATGTTTTGTTTCTGTCTAAGAGGTTTTATGCCACAAGCAATGGTGCACTTAACTGTGTAAATATAACAATGAATCATTGTGTGTGTGTGTGTGTGTGTGTGTGTGTGTGTGATAGATACCTATATAATACACACACACCCATTTATATATGTAAATGGGAAGAGGAGGAAACAAACTGTTAGGGAGGGAGGAAGTGATAGCCTGAGAGAGAGAGAGAGAGAGAGATCACCCAAGAGGAAGGATACATGGAGCTGATAATAATCTGCAAAGAGAGACAAACTGAGCCAATAATGTCTGTAGGAGAGAGAGGAGTTGTACAAGAACCATTGTACCCTGGGGTACCGGGGGTTTTCTAGTGGCAATCCCTGTGTTTCAAGCATCCAACAGTATCAAGATAACTATACCTCCCTCCCTCTCTCTCCCCCTCCCTCCCTCTCCCTCCCTCCCTCCCTCTCTCTCTCTCCCTCCCTCCCTCCCTCCCTCTCTCTCCTGTTGTTTAACCCTAGGTCAGACAGCCTTCGTCCAGTTGGGCTTTGATCAAAGGTGTTGCAGTTATAATTATTTTATTCTTTTCAATATTAGGAAGTTCATTGTCTAATGTGACCTTCTCTTGTGATTAGAAGGAGAATTTGCTGCTATTTCTAGCATGTCAAGCAACTCCATAGAGGTGCTCTTTTATTGGTTCAAATTTGTCCTATTACCATTCTCATATGCCCCCCACCCCCACCCCATCCGTCTCTGGGGACATTTCTATTAAATTTGCTGACCCCTGACCCCTCAACGTTTCTCTTTGGTCAGACATTTGAAGAACAATTTTATTATTATTATTATTAACTCCTTGACTTTGCTCCTTCAATAATGAATGAAGCCTGGCTTGGGAGTGGGGACTTTGTACCTTCAAAATGGCGGCCCTGTGACCCCCCCCCCCCACACACACACAACTCCATCAAATTCCAGCCAAGAAAGAAGCCTCTTCACTTGTTAGAAACAGCTACCGAATTTCCCTCGAGTCAAACCCTAATGTCTTAAAAACAGGGGACAGCATAACTCTTACATCATTGGACTGCAGCCATGCTGGAGCACTACCTTGAAGGATTTTTTTTTAAGCAGGGTACTTGTTGTATCAATCTCTTGCGCTGAACCGCTAAGTTGCTGGGACATAAATAAACCAGCACTGATTGTCAAGCAGGGGATAAATACAAACACATAAATACATACATAATATACATACATAGGCGCAGGAGTGGCTGTGTGGTAAGTAGCTTGCTTACCAACCACATGGTTCTGGGTTCAGTTTCACTGCGTGGCACCTTGGGCAAATGTCTTCTATTACAGCCTTCGGCTGAC
>NC_142928.1:196998437-197019424 GCF_046866305.1 Octopus bimaculoides
ATACAACATAACCCGTCAAACATAAGGGGGGGGGGTGATATGTTGAGCCGTTAACCCTGTGTTTTTATTCTATAACTAATATTTTTACCCTTGTCTCAATTATTCCGACCACTTCTCATTACAGCCCTGCATAAATTCTATTGGTTTCCTAACAAGAAACCATTAATATCTCTCTCTCTCTCTTTCTCTCTCTTTCTCTCTCTCTCTCTCTCTCTCTCTCTCTCTCTCTCTCTCTCACACACACACACGCACCCCCCCCAACCAACCAGTGACAGTAAATGTGTTGTCATGGGTAGGTAATGCAAGCCAGTGTCATAAAATAATAGTTGTTTGTATTTAAGGGAACCATCAGACGGAAAAGCTTTTTTAAGGATTTCACTTCCTTCTACGATATCCTGTTGGCATTGTTAAAATCTATTCTGGCCTTTATTGTCCACATCTGCTATTACCTGTGTTACTTTTTCTGTCTCCCTCCCTCCTAGCCCACTCCTATAAAATATGTTCTCTCTCTCTGACATACCTGCAGGTTTTTACAAAATAGGATCGAATTAAACTCTGTAGTCACAGAAGTGTGATTAGCTTCTCCTGACGTTGTGTTCAGTTTTTGAGCTTCTGCATGAGTTAACAGCTTTATAAAACAAAAGAAGCTACAGCTTTTGTTAATAATTATAATTATAATTATAATAATAGCAATTACATGGATGTATTCTCTGAGAATTGGTTTCTGACATTCTGCTTTTGATTTTTGGATATATTTTAGATCCTTATTTCTCCTGTAAGTATTTCTCTTTCTGTCTAATTATCACTCTTTTTTTTTTATTTTCCTTTTAAAAAAGAAAAATATGGCTTACATGTTAAAACTTTTGGCATACCTACACAAATGTGCCTCCCACCCCTTGACTTTGTTTCCTCATAACTTCCCAAAAAAATGAATTTCTTTAAATGACGTTTTCTATAAATATGTTTCATATGGTATAGATTCCAATTGTATCAGAATTTGCGGTGAAAGCATTTTTCCAATGAAATGGAAATTGTAGTTGTGACCCCGGTGCCGGTGGCACGTAAAAAGCACTATCTGAACGTGGCCAATGCCAGAGCCACCTTGACTAGTTTCTGTGCCAGTGTCACGTAAAAGGCACCAACTGATCGTGGTCAATGCCAGCTTGTCTGGCACCTGTGCCGGTGGCACGTAAAAAAACATTCGAGCGAGGTCGTTGCCAGTGCCGCTGGACTGGCTCCTGTGCAGGTGGCATGTACAAAACACCATTTTGAGCGTGGCCGTTGCCAGTACCGCTAGACTGGCCCTCGTGCGGGTGGCACATAAAAGCACCCACTACACTCTTGGAGTGGTTGGCATTATGAAGGGCATCCAGCTGTAGAAGCCTTGCCAGATCATATTGGAGCCTGGTGTAGCCATCTGCTTCGCCAGTCCTCAGTCAAATCGTCCAACCCATGCTAGCATGGAAAGCGGACGTTAAACAATGATGATGATGATGATGATGAATAATCCTTTTGATTAAAGACTCAATGCCTGAAATTTGGGGGCAGGGGATAAGTTGATCATATTGATCTCAGTGCATAACTGGTACTTAATTTATCGACCCCGAAAGGATGAAAGGCAAAGTCGACCTCAACAGAATTTGAATTCAGAACATAAAAACTGATGAAATACCACTAAGCATTTCGTCCAGAGTGCTAACGATTCTGCCAGCTCACTGCCTTAATAATAATTACAATGATATTAATAATAATAATAATAATAATAATAATAATAATAATAATCCTTTCTATTATAGACAGAAGGCCTGAAATTTTGTGGGGAGGAACTAGTGGATTATATTGACCCCAGTGTTTCACTGGTACTTTATTTATTGACTCCTTGGAGTAATTTGAACTCAGAATGAAACAATGGGCAAAATACCACTAAGCATTTCATCCAGTGTCCTAATGACTCTGCCAACTCCCCACCTTAATAATAATAATAATAATGCTAATAATAATATGTTGATGATGATGATAACACTGTTTCTCTTTGATTTATCTCTGGAACAGTTCATTACATCATACCAACCCCTGAATATCTCTGATCCAATCTTGGGATGGTAAATTGGGGAAGGTGGTAGGGGAGGAGAGTAGAAAGGTAGAAATTCTTCAAAGAAAATATTGTCTGGAATCGTCTCAGTATAACAGAAATTATTGGTTAAATCTGGTTTTTCTCTGTAGATTTAGAATTTTTCATAATCTCTCAGCTTCTTTCCATTTTTTTCTTTGTCTTGCAAGGTACTTGGTGACCTTGTCAGTGCAGGTGCCACTTAAAAAGCACTAAGTCCATTCTGTTGAGTGGTTGGTGTTAGGAAGGGCATCCAGCTGTAAAAACCCTGCCAAAACAGTCACAGAAGACTGATGCAGGCTCCTGCCGAGCCAGCTCCTGTCAAACCATTCCACCCATGCCAGCATGGAAGACAGACATTAAACAACGATGATTTTCTTTTATTCTTTTACTTGTTTCAGTCATTTGACTGTGGCCATGCTGGAGCACTGCCTTTAGTCGAGCAAATCGACCCCAGGACTTATTCTTTTCTAATCCTAATACTTATTCTGTTGGCTTCTTTTTGCCGAACCGCTAAGTTACGGAGACGTAAACACACCAGCATCGCATGTCAAGCGATGTTCGGGGACAAACACAGACACACAAACACACACATATATATACAATTATATATGACAGGCTTCTTACTGTTTCCGTCTACCAAATCCACTCACAAGGCTTTGGTCGGCCCGAGGCTATAGTAGAAGACACTTGCCCAAAGTGCCACGCAATGGGACTGAACCCGGAACCATGTGGTTGGTAAGCAAGCTACATACCACACAGCCGCTCCTGCACTTATGATGATGATGATGATGATGTTGATATATAAAATGGTGTTTCAAAAACCATGTAAAGTGTTGTTTAATCTCTTTCTCTTTGTCTGTTTGTCTCTCTGATTTTTTAAAAGTGTCTTCTTTCCAGTTTCAATCACATTTAATCATTAATCATTCTGAAGGCTGATGGTGGGGCGGGGGGGGGGACAGTTAGTCTAAATATTAACAATCATCATAAGGCAGAATCATTAGCACGCCAGGCACAATCTTTGATGGCATTTCATCTGTCCTTACGTTCTGAGTTCAAACTCTGGCGAGGTCAACTTTACGTTTCATCCTTTCGGGGATGGAGGGGGGGGGGGCGATGAAAGAAATACCAGTTGCATACTGGGGAAATCAATGTAATTGACTATTTCCCGCCCTCAAAATTTCAACCCTTGTGCCTTTAGTAGAAAGGATCACCATCATCATCGTTGTCATCACCATCACCATCATCATCATCGTCACCATCGTCATCAATGTCATCATCATCACTGTCATTACCATCATCATCATCCTCATCATCGTCAGCAAGCTGGCAGAATCACGAGCATACCAAACAGAATGCTATCTTTATGTTCTGAGTTCAAATTCTGACCTAATCAACTTACCCCACTCCACTCTCTCTGAAATTGTTGGCCTTGTGCTAGAATTCAAGACCGTTATTAACCCTCATCCATTCTGTGGATGGATAGTGTCAGGAGACGACCAGATTCCATGGAATCGTAATTTGCAATCAGCAATCCGCCAATTGCTCTTTGGATCCCTTCAAAGTGGTGGACCCCTACACAACAAGGAAAAGACGCATTGGACAATCTAATCACAGATACTTATAAAGGTGGGATGGTCATGGGTGGAATGTTTTTGACCCTCGGTTGGTTTGATGATGGTGGGGGGGGGGGGGGGGGGCGAAGCTCTTTACCTGCAGGAATCGACCAGATTTAATTAATTAGTTGTAAATGAGTGTGGGGGGAGTGTTAGTGACCTTTGTGGTCCTTTCATTCTGTCAGTATCGATGTGGTCTTTATCATTTTCTTGTTTCAGTCATTTGACTGTGGCCATGCTGGGGCACCACCTTGAAGGATTTTTAGTTAGATGAATCAACCCCAGTACCTTTTTTTTTTTTTTAAGCCTGGTATTAATTCTTTTGGTCTCTTTTGCTGAACTGCTAAGTTATGGGGATGTAAACACACCAACACTGGTTGCCAAGTGGTGGTGGTGGTGGTGGTGATGGAGTTACAAACACAGACACAAAGACACACACATAGATATGGATACACATATAATGCACCCAGAACACTCTGCAAAGGGGTTGGCATGTTAGGAACGGCATCCAGCTGTAGGAGACCATGCCACAACATACAAGGGGAGCCTGGACAGCTCCCTGGGCTGGCCAACTCCACGTCAAACCATACAGTCCATGTCAGCAGGGATAACAGACGCTAAACAATGACAACGACAACAGTGATGATGATGATGATGATGATATATCTTCTATATATATAAAAATGAGAATGTGTGTCTGTCTGTCTGTGTGAATCCCTAAAACTCGAGAACTACGCAACCAATTTCATTCAAATTTTACAGATGCCTTACTTAGGGTTCCAGTTGTGTTTTAGTCAAAAACTTTTTTAACTTCTTGCAGAGTTCGAGCCCACGGCAACATAATATCTCCTCCACTATTTAAGTATTACGTGTCAAAAGTGAAACAAAAACACTCATGTCAAATACTTTCACTTTAAAAATGAAACTATTCTACTAACTGAAACAATCACATTTCGATACTGTAATGACAGATACTTTCAGAGAGAGAGAGAGAGATGTATACATATACATGTATATGTACACGTATATGCATAGATATATATATATAGATATAGATCTATATGCATACATGTATATGTATACACATGTGTAGATGTGTACATATATATACATGCATACAGATATCTATACATATATACACCCATCACACACAAACACAAACACACACATTAGTCATTTGTTTTCTTATCCAAAACTACGTCAAAAGTACTGAACTGATCTTTATGAAATTTGGAAATTATATTCTATGTATAACGGCCATAACTCCCATGAAAATTCATATATTTTTGATGTTGATGAAATTTTAACCCGAACATAACAGATGAGCATTATTTGTAATTCAACGGTACAACAGTGTAAGACTACCCTTTCAAATATACTTACATTGTGATTTCTGCAATGTGGTGCATAAATTATCAAGTAAATGAGACGCATCTTTGCCTCCACTGATTCACTTGCAAAGTGTTGAGTAAAATTATTTCGTTGCAGACCTCCTTTGGGTCTTTTTATTATCACTACGACACACATAGTCCCCAGTTGGTAACATTGATTTCAAGGCCCTCCTAGATGACAGACTGGCATTCCACTTAATGTCTATGTTCCATGCTGGCATGGATTGGAGAGTTATTAATGTAGAAATATGGTATCGTAGCTACTAACAGTTGAGGGTTGCGTAGTCTAGACGGCGTTTTTAGATTTCATTATTCTCTTTAACCCGGCCAAAGCCCGGTATTTCTGCTAGTATATATATAGATATATAGATATATATATATAGATATAGATATATATATATATATAGATATATATATATAGATAGAGAGAGAGTTGAAAAATATCATTATAGTTATAAAAATACCATAAACAATTATAGAAAAATGGAGGAGAAAAAGATGTTGAATCAAAATTAGATTTAATACAAAATTTTGACTCAAAATCTTTTTTGTCTCCTCCATTTTTTTAATACTTGTTTGTGGTATATTTAAACCTATAACGATATTTTTCAACTACTATTTTTTATGAATATCATGAATCTTTATTAGAAATCATTCTTTCTCTCTTTTTGAACCTCTCAGGTATTTTTCAGTTTATTAATTTTCGCTGACAGTTTGTTTTGTGTTGCTTTGATTTTGGAGAATTTCCAAAACCTGTTGTATTACCCTGAGTCTGACTTGATCAAGCTGACTAACAATTGAAAGCCCTCCAACTATGACCCTCTAATCTTTTCTCAGGACCAACGTAGCTGCATTACATTCTAATTAATGATAATGAGCTGATTACATATAATGCTCAGGTACACAACTCATCCGAAAAGGTGAAAAGAGGGGACAGAAAAGAGCCCTTAATAAGTCAAAGAAAGAAAGACAACAGTGAAAGGTAAAAAGCAGAGACACAGAACACAGAATTTAGCAGAAAAAGATAGGAAAATGAATATTAAAAGAGTCATAAAGAGGAAAGGGTGGATGGGCATGTCAGGACTAATGTTGGGAAATTTGGGGAATTGTGAAATTTTTGACAGATGCAGGGCCCTTACAGATAACAACTGATGTTTGTGACCTTTTGATTGCTGTTACAAGTGTGATTTTAGGGAGATTTAGCTGTTGCTTCTAGCAAGTTGAGTTTCTTTCATAGAGAGACTATCGTTGCTTCAAGTAGCAATTAGAAGGGGGGGCGCATAGAAGGAAATGTCCTCTAATTGCAATTGGTTGTCATGACTCATCTTGAAGAGTGTAAAACAATGGCTGCCCAAAAAAAAAAAAAAGGAAGAGACGAATTCCAGTGACTTTTGAAAAGAGGAGTGGGTGCAGCTGTTGATGGCCGACTCTATTGGACAGATAATTATTGTTCTCACGTACTTAACGAATAAAGTGTTCTGTGTTCTTATGAGATACACTTTAAAGAGAAACCATATTTAATATTGCTGTTTCTTATTTCTAGAAAGATTCAATGGCCTGGCAGAATCGCTCAAGTGTCAGAACATTACTCAGCATTTCTTTCAGCTCTTAACGTTCTGAGTTCAAATTCCACCAAGTTCAGATTTCTCTTTCATTTTTTTTTTTTTTTTTTTGAGGTTCATAAAATAAGGTACTGGTCAAGTACTGGAGTCGATGTAATTAGCTTCCCCCCCCCCCCGTATAACTGCTAGTCTTTTACCAAAATCTGAAAGAATTATAGGAAGAGCAAGAGTGGCTGTGTGGTAAGTAGCTTGCTTACCAACCACATGGCTCTGGGTTCAGTCCTACTGCGTGGCACCTTGGGCAAGTGTCTTCTACTATAGCCTCAGGCCGACCAAAGCCTTGTGAGTGGATTTGGTAGACGGAAACTGAAAGAAGCCCATCGTATATATATGTATATATATGTGTGTCTGTGTTTGTTCCCCCAACATCGCTTGACAACCGATGCTGGTGTGTTTACGTCCCCGTAACTTAGTGGTTCGGCAAAAGAGACCGATAGAATAAGTACTAGGTTTACAAAGAATAAGTCCTGGGGTCGGTTTGCTTGACTAAAGGTGGTGCTCCAGCATGGCCACAGTCAAATGACTGAAACAAGTAAAAGAGTAAGAAGAAAGAGGATAGTCTCTAATTTCATATAAAAAAAGAAATCAAGATATTTCAGTGGTAGATTCCTCCTTTTCTATAGTTCCAGCCTAAGATCTGTGGCCATGATGGAGCAGCACCACCTACAGAATTGGTATTATTCCTACAGTCCCTAACTTTTGGTGAATAAGGGATTTTGATGTTGCTGGCCTTTGTTGTGTTTCTTGCCATCATATTGTTCTGTATGAAATTCAACATCATCATCATCATCATCATCATTTAAAATCCCTTTTCCATTATTTACTTTATTTACATTTGACGGATATTTGTCCTCATCTTGTTTGTTGTTAACACAACGTTTCGACTGATAAACTCTCCAGCCTTCATCAGGTGTCTTGGGGGAAATTTCGAATCTGTGTTGTGTGTATGTGCAAATCGTGCTCTGTAGGACAAAAATGATTCCTGCTAATCACATGATGAGGTGGGGGTCCTTTCAAATGGTGCTGTGAGGATCCTCAGATATTCAAAGACAAATATGCTTGCTGCTTTTAGTAATGCCATTTAAGTAGTTAGAGAAGACAAGTGTGAAGAGGTCACTTAGCCTGGTCTTTAGTAAAACATTTTACCAATGGAGGGCAAGTGTTTCTGTTACTGAAATTATAATTATTTACATCATTGTCAACAGGATTTTAGTTCAGTATTTCCGTTTTACTTGCTTGGAATTTGCTCTCATTTGAGAGAAGTTATTGATGGAAGAAAAGAAGACTTTCATGTTGTCATTATTTCAAAGTTTGTCGTATTTCTGTTCAGGAGGAAACTGTTTCCGTAACAGTTGAAATCTGTTTTTTTACTGTAAAGACTTTTGCTTGTTTTGTGGCAGATTGCAACATATGTTCTTTTTTCATATTTCCATGTTTTGGTTGGAATTTTGTTGTTTCTTTGTAGTATTTGATTTCTTCTGTTTATTTACCCTTTTGAGAGTTCCATTGTAATGATATGAAAACAAACTTGTGGCTAAGTTTCTCTTTCTACTGACAAATATGCAAATAGCTGTTTTTCCAAGAAATTTACAATCACACACATTCTTTTTTCAGAAAATGAAAAAAATTATATGTAAAGAAATGCGTGTGAATATAGGTGTAGGGGTGACTTTATAGGCACAGGGGTGGCTGTGTGGTAAGAAAGGTGGTGAGCTGGCAGAAACGTTAGCACACCGGGCGAAAATGCTCAGCGGTATTTCGTCTGCCGTTACGTTCTGAGTTCAAATTCCACCAAGGTCGACTTTGCCTTTCATCCTTTTGGGGTCAATAAATTAAGTACCAGTTATGCACCAGAGTCGATGTAATCGACTTAATAATCCCTCTGTCTGTCCTTGTTTGTCCCCTCTATGTTTAGCCCCTTGCGGGCAATAAAGAAATAAGAAGCTTGCTTACTAACCACATGGTTCCGAGTTCAGTCCTACTGCATGGCACCTTGGGCAAGCATTTTCTACTATAGCCTCAGGCCGATCAAAGCCTTGTGAGTGGATTTGGTAGACATCGTATATATATATATATATGTGTGTGTGCGTGTGTGTGTATGCATTTGTGTGTCTGTATTTCTCTGCCCCCACCATCGCTTGATGACCAATGTTGGTGTGTTTATATCCCTATAACTTAGTGGCTCGGCAAAAGTGACCGATAGACTTAGTACTAGGCTTAGAAAGAATAAGTCCTGGGGTCAGTTTGTTCAACTAAGGGTGGTGCTCCAGCATGGCCGCAGTCAAATGACTGAAACAAGTAAAAGAGCGTAAATGAACATGTCTGTGTGCAATGAAATTCTGTGTTAATAATTGTTATGATAGAAGGTGGTTGTTTAGTAGAATCATTAGTGTCAGACAAATTAAAATACAGTCCTTCAAGGCAGTGATTTGGCAGAATCGTTAGCATCATGGACAGAACACTTGGCAGTGATTCATGTCTTTATGTTCTGAGTTCAAATCCTGCTGAGGTTGACTTTGCCTTTCATCTCTTTCGGAGGTCGATTAAATAAGTACCAGTTGAGAAGTGGGGTCAAAGTAATTGACTTCACCCCCTCCCCTAAAATTGCTGGCCTTGTGCCAGAATTTGAAACCAATATTATTGTTTAACACATTCAATATAACTGGGCCACACCCATGTTCAAAGGAGACAAGAGCGATGGATGAGGTTAAGCATCAATTAATAATAAACTGCAGTCATTGTTGGATTAATAAATTAATTAAAGAACAATGAAGACCACACAACGACATGTCTGGATTATGTGTGATAGATGAGCAAAACATTCACCATGGTGAATCAATCTCTCTCTCTCTCTCTTTCTCTCTCTCTCTCACATACACATACACATACACAAGCCATAATTAGCCACAGTTCAGATGTGGAAAATTGAGAAAGCTTTCATTTGAGGTTAAATATTCCCAGATGACATGGTACCACCGACAACAGGTGGCCATTCCTACATAGTCTGCTACTGATAATGTAGAATTCACACTGATTGCCTTCCGTTCAGTATTATAGAGCAAAACCTTTCTCAAGTCATTTAGTTTAAAGCCATGTGTCATTCATGTAGTCTAAGTATCTGTACTGCTCATGTGGTTTAAACTTCTACATGTTTGTAGCCCTTCATATATCAGCCGAATTTCACTCCTCTGCCTCTGTCTAACCCACGGTCAAAGTGTGTCAGAAGGGGATTGAACTGGAAACCGCAAAACAAATTTCTTAACCGCACATTCCCTGCCTGTGCAACCTGCTGAAAATCACAGCCGAATGTCCCTTAGATTACACCTTGCCATCTTAGAAAGGACTGCATCAGTTAATGGATGATAAGATAAATTAGATGGAGGTGGTCATGAGTGGGATATTTTTGAACATAGATCTTCTCAATGAGGCCTGACCTAGGGTTAAACAGTAACAACAGCCATGACAGGAAAGTCACATTGGATAATGTAGTCCCAGATAGACCATGATTGACAAAAAGAGAGACAATATTGTCATAGCTGGATTGCCATTGATCATAGATGCTCCATCAGGTCTGACCGAGGGCTCAACAACACCAACATTGAACACCGAGTCTACATAAGTTTTTCTGTTCTTGTGTTCAGTTCTGTCCAAGACTTTTCCAAATATTGGTTTCTATCAAGTATGTTCTGAATTGGCACTTCTCAACCTTTTAGCGTTTGGGCCATACCCGAAACCCTGATCTTCTTAGGAGGCCCCACTACAAAAAAGTAAAACACGCCAGAAAGATGCTTGAGGGTTACATATGGCCCTTGGGGTTACAGTTGAGAACTGCTGTTTTAAATATTTCTTCTCATTCCATCAGATTCGCCCCCCCCCCCCGCTCCACCCACACAGACTACATTCCTATTCTTTTCAATGTTTTCTTTCAATAATCTTAATTTTAATCTAAACATTTCATGACCACTTGTTTGATATCCGTGCTTCTCTGACCAACACAATGACATGTCTGGATTATCTGTGATGGACAAGCAAAACGTCCACCCTGGTGAATCATATCAGAGATAAGTAAGTCTCACGCACACACAGACATTCGCACTTGCACGTGCACATACACACACTTGACATTGGTGGTGGTGTTATAGTCGTTACACACCTGGTACTCAATAAATCAGCCACATAATGAAATAACGTGTGTGCACATGTGCACACGCGTGCATGTGTGTGTGTGTGCATATGTTTCAAACATGTGTGCGTATATCCGTTATCTTTTACTTGTTCCAGTCATCAAGCTGTGACCATGCTGGGGCATCACCTTGAAGAATTTTTAGTTGAATGAAACGATACCAGGACTTATAGTTATTTCTGAGTTCAAATTCCGCCAAGGTCAACTTTGCCTTTTTTTCTTTCAGAGTTGATAAAATAAGTACCAGTTGAGTTCTGGGGGTCAATATAATTGATCTCCCCCACTTCCCTCCGAAATTGCTGGCCTTATGCCAAAATTTGAAAGCAGTAATCCTTGTAGTAAAGATTGTTTGCCAACATAACATGGTAGTCCTGGTTTAGGACGAATGTTGCTGTAATGTAGCCCCAGGAGACATCATCTCCAGCTGGCTATACGACACGATTTGTGTCCTTATATATTCGAACACAGTGTGTGTCCTTATATTTTCGAAAATATAAGGACACAAATCATGACGTATAGCCAACTGGAGACGATGTCTCCTGGGGCTAAATTACAGCAACATTCGTCCTAAACCAGGACTGCCATGTTATGTTGGCAAACAATCTTTACTCGAAAGTAATGTTGCTGAATATCTCTCGTGAGATTTAAAAATAGTAATTTTGTAATCCTTGTACTATTATTTATAGCTCTCTATGTGGGCCTTGGAATATTTCTAGAAAGAATTTATTTAATTACTATTCAAGTTTTTCTTGAGAAATATATTCCTTTGAGGCATGGAAATGTTAGTCTCAACTGGCCAGATGTTACTCGAATGGTGAAGAAAGCATCATTCTAGTTTGTGATGTTCCAAAACATGGTTCTAACTTTTGGTTTGCTTCTGTCACAGAAAAAAAATTAAACAAAAACAAACCCAATTTTATCTTCTATGTTTTTCACTTGTTTCTGTCATTAGACTCTGGCCATACTGGGGCACCACCTTGAAGAATCTTTAGTCAAATGAATCAACCCTCAGGACTAAATTTTTTAAGCCTGCTACCTATTCTATTAGTCTCTTTTGCTGGACTGCTAAGTTACAGGAACATAAACAAACCAACACCAGCTGTCAAGCAGTTGGAGGGGGGGGGACACAAACACATGCATAGATATGTCATATACAAGATGAGCTTCTTTCAGTTTCCATCTACCAAATCCACTCACAAAGCTTTGAGTGGCCCGAGGCAACATTTGCCCAACGTGCCACACAGTAGGACTGAACCCAGAATCATGTGGTTGGGAAGCAAACTTCTCACCACACAGCTACGTCTGTACCTATTTCTACTTTTTATAATTAAAACTGATAAATTTGTAAAATCTTTCACTTTAACGATTTAGGCTGAAATTCAAACCCCGGATGTTAAAACACTTAGCTTGTTCCCCATTGAAACGTTATGACCTGTGGTGACACAAACAGACAATATTTTAGATGTTAGCAGACAATATTCACCAATCAGAGAATAGGATATTTCAGGCCTTTCAAAGGAGGATTGGTTGGGGTGCCCAGTTATCTCTCGCCTCAATTCATTTATCTTTGTGCCTGGTTTTATTTGATTTTCTTATCTCAACATGGACTGGAATTTTGAATTGAGTAAAATAAATAATTTACACACACACACACATTTCTTCCCACACATCCCCACACCCACACATAAACTTCCCACACACACACTCTCACACCCACAAACTCCCACCACACAATCTCTCTCCCGCCCTCACACTCCCCCCCTCACACACTTCTCATAAACATCACTATGCTGGTTGTTCAGTCCTAATTAAGCAGATCTATGATCAAAGACGTTCCAACTATGACCAATCCTCCTTGTTTTCACACAATTTATGACTACCTTATCTATTATTATGTCTTCTAAGACAATGTGATTTGAGGGAGATTTTGGCTGCTGGTTCTCAGCAAGTCAATCTATCAGTGTCTCAATATTCTTTTCTACTCTGGGCATAAGGCCCAAAATTTTGGGGAGGGGAGCCAGTCGATTAGATTGACCCCAGTATGCAACTGGTACTTAATTTATCAACCCCGAAAGGATGAAAGGCAAAGTCATCATCATCATCATCGTTTAACGTCTGCTTTCCATGCTGGCATGGGTTGGACGGTTTGACTGGGGTCTGGCAAGCCAGGAGGCCGCACCAGGCTCCAATCTGATCTGGCAGTGTTTCTACAGCTGGATGCCATTCCTAATGCCAACCACTCCAAGAGTGTAGTGGGTGCTTTTTACATGCCACTGGTATTCTGTTAGCGATTCTGCCAGTTTGCCATCTTAGCAATAATATCACTAATAATAATAATAATAATAATAATAATAATGGTTTCAAATTTTGCTACAAGGGCAGCAATTTTGGGAGAGAGTATGAGTCAATTGCATTGACCCCCAGTGTTCAACTGGTACTTATTTTATCAACCCCGAAAGGGTGAAAGGTAAAGCATCAGATCTTTTCTGCTTGGCTGCAGCTGTGAATTTCTAAGTTTATTGACAATTTTAAAATTTGGTGTATTAATGTAGTTTTCCAAGTTGAATCTAAGGAGATATTTAGCTTTTTCCAGAAATTTTTTAAAAAGTTATGAAGATTTAAAATTTGATAACTTTCATCCAATCAGAAAACAGGATTTGGAGGCTGTCATTTTGTGCATGACAGCATGAGTTGTCAACATTCTGAAAATAGCACGTTTTAATAATGAAACTGTAAATAAATCAAATTCTTCTTGACACATGCCATATATCCTCTCATGACTTTTTTATGTTTTTGAATTTTCAGAAAATTTTGGGAAATTTGTATTCTATGCACAGGAATTCATACTATTATGCAAAAAGCAAAAACAAAAAATTTGAGGGTCCTTGAGTTAAGGCCTATTTAGCTCTTATTTTTAGCACATCTTTCGACCCGAGTATAAGAAGCAAATTGGCACATTTTACTTAGAATATATTTATCAACATGTGCTATCTCTCAGAGAAAAGAGTTCTCATGTTTGGCTTGTTACTGTGGAAACGGGCATGAATGCGCCTGTGGCTTATGATTGACTTAAAATTACCCAATATTTGCAAAATTTAAAAATTAATAACTCTCTATTTATTGATTTATGGCAAAAATGAACTTAATGGCATTGATTAGCATATAAAACTACATCATTATACCAAATATGTAATCAATTTGAGCAGAAATTGAAGAGATTGCAAATTGATAGCCAAACAGAGAAGATCTATGTATACTTCACCCTATTATTGTAGCCTCTTTAACTTCTAACATAGATTTCTGTTAAATTTCAACTTAATTTAATAATACTTGAGTTTTGTCTTCTTTTCCTGTCCCAGTTTAATCCTCTCACGGAAAGAGGAAACCAAAAACCAACCAAACAATGATTTAACTGCAGAGTATAAATGTCTTGTTCTTTCACATTTGTTGTTGTCTTTCTCTTTTGTTTTGGAACAAACTTGTTTAGTTGCATCTTGTTAAATAGCTTGTCTTTGTTTCTTTGATCTGTTTTTCATGGTAATTTTGGGCAGAATGAAAGAACCGTTGGCTTTATTTAATCAATATCATAGAAATGTAATGAGTCAATGGAGAATAAGTAGCAACAGGAAAACAAACCACATCCTCTTTAGGTTGATGTGGGTGCAGATGTGTGTGTGTGTGTGTGTGTGTTTATATGTATTATTTACGTCACAAGAATTTAGAAACTTGAAAAGACGTGAAATAAATCGTTTTTAATGTTGGAACACAAATTAGATAAAGCTATATATAACAGCTTGTAAAGATTCCTTGAATGGAAAAAAACATGAAAGGCTGCCCCTGTGAGCAATGGCGGATGTATTTTTAAGAGGGTGGCTTCACAACCATGTGCTTTTCAGGTTCAGGTCCTCTGTGCAGCACCTTGGGCAAATGTCTTCTACTATGGTGTCAGGCTGACTAATGCCTTATGAATGAATTTGATTGATAGAAACTATTGGAAGCTCGTCGCGCGCGCGCATGTGCAGAGTGTGGAAAAAAGCCCCTCAGCTTCACCAGCAAACATACCATGAAAAAAAAAGATAAAACATTAATTTCATGAAGGTTAGAGGTGCAGGGATGGCTGTGTGGTGAGAAGCTTGCTTCCCAACCACTTGGTTCCAGGTTCAGTCCCACTGTGTGGCACCTTAGGCAAGTGTCTTAGGACAACCAAAGCCTTATAAGTGGATTTGGTAGATGGAAACTGAAAGAAGCCTGTCGTGTATCTCTTGCAAGATACTTGGTGACCTCACTGGTGCTGGTGCCACATAAAAAGCATCCAATATACACTCAGTAAAATGGTTGTCATTCGGAAGGGCATGCAACCATAGAAACCAGACCATAGCAGACAGTGGGACCCATTGCAGCTCTTCCAGCCTTGCCAGCCCTGGTCAAACAGTCCAACTCATGCCAGCATGGAAAATGGACATTAAATGATGATGATGATGAGGGGGGGGGTGAAGTATGGTTTATAGTTTTGAGAGGATGGAAGTAGAAACGGGGTAAAAGTAGATCATTTTTGGGGATGGGGTGAGGAAAAAAATGGGGAAACAGATGGGAAAGTCAGTGGGGAGGGAGAAGGAGAATGAGATGGGTTATGTAGATGAGTATGAGTGGAAGGCGGTGGGGAAGGGAACACGAAAGAGAAAATAGATGAGGGTGGCAAGGATTTAGAGTCTTCAAAGGAAAGAAAGGAGCAATAGGGAGAGACGAGGGTGTTAAGGTGGCAGAGAAGCTGTGGAAAGAAGACAGGAAGAAAAGAGTGAGAGGGAGTAATGGGTAGCAGTGGATGAGCAAGCATCACAGGGTGAGATGAGTGGTATGAATGATAGGATGATGATTGGAATGAGGATGAGTGAAAGGTGATCAATGAGTAGATAAGGAGGGGGTGGTTATGGATACAGGAGTTGGCAGGATACATTTACACAAACACACATTGAATCTGCTTTTGATGAAGGCAACATTCCCCATATTTGAGTGTATTCCCCGAATTTAATGCATGTATTCCAAACATGACAACCAAGGAAGAGAACTTGATACATGTGTAAGAGTATATACAGTTTTCTTTCAACCAAATTCTTTCCTTGTAACTCGAGTTTCACATTACCCTGGTTGTGTGTGTGTAAAAAAATCCATGGACATTTCATGTTCTGTCCCCATTCCTCCCCCCCCCCCTCTTAAGGATCCATCCACACACCTCATCACCACTAATTTTATCCATTTCCAGTCCGGCCCCAAATCATTTCCAGCCTCTCTTCTAGTAACATGAATGGCCATGTAGTTCCTCCACAGCAAGAATTTTGTTCTGTTCTGGTTCCTTCTGTCAGACTTGAACCCTTCATCTCCTCTCATGAAGCCACTTCTCTCTCTTTCTCTTTCCATATATATATGTGTGTGTGTATGTGTGTGTGTGTACACACACACACACATGGTACATCCTCTTCATATTTAAACCTACACTGCTTTTAACTCAGATGATTTGCTGTTTCCCCACTTATGTCCTCACAAGTGTTGTTTGTTTTTTTAATCTCTTCTGTGTTCTTTAAATGTATGATACGTGCTTTATTCCTCAATTTGCAGAGTTTGGAAAGTTGTTTATGCCCCCCCCCCCCCCCAACCACCACCACCACCCACTTGATTAAACAAATTAATTGAAAACTGTAAACACGGAACTCTGCTATCATTACAATATCGTACAGTCATGTCGTGAGTTAACAAAGATAGTTGAAAACCTTCAGTTCACTGTGGTTATCCTTGCAATTGGGAAGGAAAAATCTCCCCATGTTATGTGAGACTCAACTGTCTTTATCATCCAGTAGAATATTTATTTCCTTATTACCCACAGGGGGCTAAACATAGTGGGGACAAACAAGGACAGACAAAGGGATTAAGTGGATTACATCAACCCCAGTGCATAACTGGTACTTATTTAATCGACTCTGAAAGGATTAAGGGCAAAGTCAACCTCAGCAGAGTTTGAACTCAGAATGTAACAGCAGACAAAATACCGCTAAGCATTTCGCCCGGCCTCGTAACGGTTCTGCCAGTGGAATATTGCCACCCTTTCAGTCATAGTATTAAGATTCATAATCCATGACCTGTTCTCCCTCTCGCTCTATTGCTCCCTCAGTATGTATGCATGTGTTTTATATAGATAGAGGCCTATAGATATGTATGTATATATGTGTGTATGTATGTATGTCTATCTATCTATCTATCTTTCTTTCTTTATACACCCACCCACACACACACAGACACAAGTGATGGCATGGTTGTGTGACTAAGCTTCTTGACTGTGTTCTTAGGTTCAGTTCCACAGAGTGGCACCTTGTGCAAAAGTGTTCTACTTCGGCCCCAAGCTGGACCAAAGCTTTGTTAAGTGTAGACAGAAACTGAAAGAAGTCCATTGTTTGCACCATTCATGCATGGGCCGATGCCAATGCAACCTGACTAGCTCCCCATGTTGGTGGCAGATAAAAAGCACCATCCAAACATGATCAATGCCAGCCCCCCCCCCCCCCCCCCCGATTGGCTACTGTGCTGGTGGCCTCTCAGAGAGGTTGTCATTAGGAAAAGCATCCAGCTGTAGAAACCTTGCCAGATCAGATTGGAGCCTGGTGCAGCCTCCTGGGTCGCCAGTCCCTGGTCAAACCGTCCAACCCATGCCAGCATGGAAAGCAGACGTTAAACGATGATGATGATGATGAAAATCAAAACAGGAAAATGGAAATTTTTTGATATTATTTCTTCATTACATCAATGTATGTGAGGTGATATATAGTAAGTCGACCACCCAAGTGATCAGAATGTAAAGAATCAGTACAAATACCACCAGGCATTTCATCTGATGCCCCAACAATCCCACGAAATGACTCCCCCATACTACGTACTTTGACTTTCATCTTTTTCGTGTTCCTAAAACAAAGTACGAGTAGGCCTCAACAGAATTTGATCACAAGTCCTTTTAAGTCCCTTCAAACTGGGTCAGTACAACCCCAATATCTTTGTCTTTTTATTTGTTTTGATCAGCCATGCTGGGAACCCATGACTATTTTTTTGTTTTAAGCCTGGTGCTTATTTTATCAGTCTGTTTTGCCAAACTGCTAAGTTATGGGGATGTAAACACACCAACACTGGTTGTCAAGCAGTAGTGAGGGACAAACACAAAGGCACACACACACACACACACACGATGGCATTCTTTCAGTTTCCATCTACCAAATCCATTCACAGGGCTTTGGTCAGCCCGAGGCTAAAGTAGAAGGCACTTACTCAGTGTGGGACTGAACCCAGAACCATATGTCTGGGAAGCAGACAACCATGCCTTCCATTGCTGATATCAAAAGTTCAGTGGGTTTGTTGTTGTTATTTATGTTGCCAATCCATTACATAACATCACACACACACAAACGCTTCTCTCTGTATTTGGTATTTACAGATTCATTAACGATTGTCTCACTGAGTTCACATCATTTTACGCATCACTAATTAAAACCCATTGTACCAGAACCACATTTGCTTTCCCAGCATATTTCATTTTGTTCGTCTTTTTAATGCTCCCTATATTAACTAGATTGATATCACTTACTGTATATCACACACACACACGCACGGTGACCTAGTATCATTATATAAGCATACAGAGTGTTCAAAAAGTCTCTCCGCAGTGAATTTTTTTTCATCCTGACTCTCAAAAGCCGACTCTCCAAGATGTATTTCAAAACATCTGTAGAAGAGTCAACTTGTTTATTGAAAATGAAAGACGATACTTTCAACACCTTATAAAGATTTTTTTTAAAGTCTTGTAAAGTCTAATATATTCTTTTGTAGTCTTATACCATCTGATATTTTGCAATAAAAAATACTTACAGCGGAGATACTTTTTGAATACTCTGTATGACTCTCTGACGAATATCCATTAACCATGTTCTACTTCTTAAGACCCACAAATAATACCTCATCATCACCATCATCATCATTTTAGCATCCCATATGCACATGGGTTTGACAGAATTATGTTGAGACAGGTTTTCTGTGGCTGGATGCCTTTCCAGTCTTGCACTTTCATCTGTTTTTAAATTACATAATATTTCCCCATGGTCAGACATGTTTTCATGGACACTTGTATGATGGTGGAACTCCTTTACAACCATCATACAATATCAAGACAAGGATATTGTTTTAACAAACACATACACACACATACATATGCACACACACACACACACACACACACATACACACATTATTATTATTACTTAGAACAGTTTGATTTGGTTCACTGCAGCTTCAAGGGATTCTTACACAAACTGAATAAAGTGATACAGAAAGTCCAAATCTACTCACAAAGCTCTGGTCAGCCTGGGGCTATAGTAGAAGATGTTTATTGAAGGTGCCATGCAATGGGATAGAACCTGGAACCATGTTTTAGAGAAGCAAATTCCTTACCACTTTTAATCAAATGCACAACTATATTTCTTACAGTAGAGTTCCTAAATCCATTTCTCTTGTTTCTAGACTTTCACAGCATCATTATCAGGAAGTGAATTGAATATACTTGGTGTTTGTGTCATTTCTTAGATACTGATTGAATTCAGGTAGGATTTCTCACCAAAGCTTTACTGATCTTTCATATTATGTCTCAACATATATTTATTTATTTATTCTTTTATTCTTTTATTTGTTTCAGTCATTTGACTGTGGCCATGGTGGAGCACTGCCTTTAGTCGAACAAATCAACCCCAGGACTTATTCTTTGTAAGCCTAGTACTTACTCTATCAGTCTCTTTTACTGAACCACTTGTTTATGGGGACTTAAGCACACCAACATCGGTTGTCAAGCGATGGTGGTTGGGGGACAAACACAGACACACACATACATATATACATTATATATACATTATATATATACAAATAAAAGGGTAAAGGATTATTAATTTATTAATAAATTGATAATTAATAATTTTTACCAAGCCCTTCGGTATGTAAACACCATTATAGGTGAAGAAATTATTTAAAAGTTCTTATACATTTATAAACATAATTAAGGGATCAGCAACAGTTGCTTCACCACATACCGAAGTTCAGAAATAGCAGCTAAAGTGCTAAAACTCCAACAGATAGCAATACTTGTAACTCACAAAGGCAAAACAAGAAGAAAAAAATAATGATACTAGCCAGTCTTAATTAAGACTGGTTAGTATCGTTATTTTTTTCTTCTTGTTTTGCTGAGAGACTGAGAGAGAAATGTGTGGCATGAGGCTGTTTGATAAAAGGAGGACTGAGGACTTGATGGGGATGCTGGAAGAATCAGTAGAACGGCTGACAAGGGCGAATGGAGTGCGGTGGTATGGACATGTGTTGAGGAGGGATGAAGAGCATGTTCTGAAGAGGATGCTAGAGTTTGAGGTAAATGGACAGCAAAACATGGAGGGGACAGGTGGAGGAGGAGATTGGGAGGGTTGGCTTGAGAAAAGAGGATGCCCAAAACCGGGCAAGATGGTGTGAGGGTGGTTGCTATGGCATTGAGGTAGATCTGACCACCCCCATTGACAGGGACAAAACCCGAAATCAAAATGATGGATGATGATAAAAATAGGAAGGATGTCTGATAGTGAGACATTTGTATGTCATTGAATTTAAGTGACCAAAGCTTGTCCAACCCTTTTGCCATTCCCTCAGTTGGCATAAGATGGTTCCAGTGGTAAGCATTGCAAGGTGACTGTTTACTGTTTTGACTTCAGGTCAGAGTGTCTTTCTCCAGAAAAGCTGCCTGCAACATGGCTTTCTCAAAAATAATGGGAGCTTTTTCTACTCCTGAGAAATCTATGTAACCCATAGAGGGGGACCCTAATAGGTCCTACCATTCAGGGTCAGAACAGACTTGGGAGTAATGGTAATTAAGTGGTGACTCCATGCTCCCCGTAACTCCCAAGCTGGAGAATCACCAGTAGATGCTGCAGTTTAATGTCATAACCAGGACATTATGTGTGTGTCGTCATAATCATTTTACATGCTAGCATGGGTTAGCTT
>NC_142928.1:197019924-197127424 GCF_046866305.1 Octopus bimaculoides
ACTCCAAAGTACTGTTGCTGAATATCTCACGTTGTGACATTCACAAGTAGCAGTGAGACTGAACCCGGAACCATGTGGTTGGTAAGCAAGCTACTTACCACACAGCCACTCCTGCACCTATTCATTGTTTTGTTAAGGTTATCTCTACAGAGCATTGGGCCTCACAGAGGCAATGGCCAAGACCTTTGGCATTATATCATGCTTGAGAAGAAAACCCATCAAGCCAGGTAAAACCACAGTCATGGCAGATACTGGTGTCACACAAATTGGCACCTGTGCCAGTGGCACATAAAAGTACCTATTACACTCTCGGAGTGGTTGGCGTCAGGAAGGGCATCCAGTCATAGACAACCATGCCAAATCAGGCTGGAGTCTTATGCAGCCTTTCAGCATGCCAGCCCAGTCAAACCGTCCAACCCATGCCAGCATGGACAATGGAAGTTAAATGATGATGATGATGATGATATACTATAGAATTTAGACCCAGCACTGATTTTTCTACAACTTTTCATATCAAGACGTCAGACGTAAACAAACAATGTGGTCAAAGACAAAAGTGGGTAATGAGTGTATATGCCATTATTTTGGGGGTTGTTGCCCCCTTCTTCAGCGCTCATCTCACCCACTCTCACCTCCCAACACATTGCTTAATTTGCCACTGCATACAATAGTGTTAAGTTATTGGATATATCAATTTACATATTAGCCGTATTCCTGGGGCTGGTATGTAAACATTATATACCAGCCCCAGGTATGCGTCTCACATGTAAATTGGTACCCAGAAATCTTTAAACTTTGTTGGTCCCAGAAGGATGAAGATCTGTGTTGACCGGTGCAGAATTTCAACTAAAGGGACGCAACTAAGTATAGAAAGCTATTTTGTTAGTCACTCTCCCATCTTAATTATGAAAGGGGATGCTGCAAGTAAGAATGAGGTTTTATGTAGGCATTTTTAAATATTATTAGTAGCATTTCGTCTGTCTTTATGGTCTGAGTTCAAGTTCTGCCAAAGTTGACTTTGCCTGTCAATTAAAATAAGTACCAGCTGGATACTGGGGATTTATGTAGTGACCGGTACCCTCCCCCAAAATTGCTGCCCTTGTGGTCAAATTGGAAACCATTATTGTAGGCACTTAAGGTGGCAGAATTATTAGCACACCAAACAAAATGCTTAGCAGCATTTCACCTGACTTTACAATCTGGATTCAAATTTCACCAAGATAGACATAGCCTTTTATCCATTTGAGGTCAATAAAATCAGTACCAGTGGGGTACTGGGGTTGACTTACTCCCGCTCCTGGCAACCAAATTTGAAGTCTTGTTGTAGAAAGGATTTTGTTGGCATCTGGACATATGTTGGGTTAATAAACAAGTTAAACTACTGGTCAAGTGTTGGGGTTCCGTTTATTTTATTAAACCCTGGTAGGTTTTGAACTCGGAATGACTAGGAACGTAACTAAACACCTCAAGAGAACTTGGTTCACCATTCTGCCATTAATGATAATGAGGACAAGAATCATTGTCATCAGGATTATGTAAATTGTTGAAAACTTTGTCAGCTTTCATTCAGTAGAGCCCTAACCAAAGACATTCCAACCATGACCATCCCTCAGTTTTGTATCTCAGGAACTATTTTTTCCGATTCATACTTCCTCATTGAAGATGTCAGAGTTTGATTTAAGAACAGCTTGGCTGTTATTTCTTATAGCTTGAACATTTACAGAGGTTTGTAATGATAATGTTCTTATTTGTAATGAAAATGATGATGATGATGATGATGATATAGCAATAATGTTGATGTTTTGTGTAATATTAACGATGTTAATGTAATTTTGTTTTGTTTCTAATTTTGCAGCTGATTCTCAGATGGAAGTAAACTCTTCAGCTGATGTAGAGTCTGACAACCTGTCACTATATCAACCACCTCCACCTTATGAAGAGGTCATTTCTACAAATAGATATCCAATGACACCAGAAAGACAGAGAATGGTAAATACAAGACACTTTAAGCTCTCTCTTATATACAGGGATGGCCATAAGTTGCTTTATCCAGTTCTAATAACAACAATAAACAAATTTCAAAATGATATAACTTTTATTTACCCGGCAGCTAAAGTAAGATCACAGCCATGCATACCCGGCCCCGTTAAGAATACCCCTGATGCATCCGGTGATATATGTTTGAGAAGACCTGTTGAGTCAAATAAAACCAACATCGTAGCTGGGGCCAGTGCCCCCTGACTGGCTCCTGTGCCAATGGCACATAAAAAGCACTATCTGAATGTGATTGATGCCAGGCCCGCCTGTCTGGCTCCTGTGCTGGTGGCACATAAAAAGCACCCACTACACTCTCAGAGTGGTTGGCATTAGGAAGGGCATCCAGCTGTAGAAACATTGCCAGATCAGACTGGAGCCTGGTACAACCACTGGCTCTCCAGACCCAATACTTTGTCATGACAAATAATATATTTTGCTCAATAAGAAGCTATTATTTCTGGTTTTAAAATAAGGCACTTTGATATTAATATATAGAATATAAATTAGAATGTATTTCAATAAAATATACCATTATTAACATAACTAATAGGTTGTGGGAAAATATCTAATGGACTATTAGATAATGTTCACCATTTCCCCCCTGCCATTATGCAGGGGTGGTTATCAGTTGCTTTACCCATTTGGAGATGGTTTGAGATTCAGTTTCTTACAATTAAATTTTAAATGGTTGGACTGGTATTTATTCATTCACTTCACAAGATCTGCGTGAGTTCAGACAAAATGAAGGTGCTTCAAAGAAATAAACGTCTGATAATAACAAAGACCATTCAGCCCAAACCCTTCGTGTACAAACAGATATCAATAATGGCTGCAGTTCCAACTTTGTTTCACATCAACTACAGTTCTTCACCTCTACCACTTTGAATGGGTTTCCTTTCACATGGAGACATTTTTCATGTGTCTACCACATGGACAACCATGGAGGCTACCAGTTTCTCTGTCAGTCACAGCAGAGGAGAGGTGATAGTTGACTAATCCTGCCATGACCACAACATATGATTGTTTAAATACTTTGAAAAATTGGGAAAAGTTTCCTGGTTACAGACCTCATCTAAACGATGTGAGAGTTCTCCTGGAAACCATTTTCTATTTAATGTTCTTTTGCTATCATAGAATTCAGAGTTAAAAACTTGCCAACTTATGTTAATGTTGCTATTTGGTAGAGAAGACAATTTGAGATGTAGGGCAAACGACACCTCTTCGTTCTTTGAATGTAGATAGACTTGTCCATGTATTGTATGATATGTGGTAAAGTTACTTTGAATATGTCAGACAACTAACACTGACCAATAGATGACTGTGCCATCAAAGGAGTGAAAGGTCTTAAAAAGGTGGTTCATTTGAAGAAAGTCACTAATTAGACATTTAAAAAGTGTAACACTGTTATTTGTTTCAGTCATTGGACTGCGGCCATGCTGGAGCACCGCCTTTAGTCGAACAAATTGACCTCCAGGACTTATTCTTTGTAAACCTAGTACTTCTTCTATCAGTCTCTTTTGCCGAACCGAACCGCTAAGTTACATGGACGTAAACATACCAGCATTGGTTGTCAAGAGATGTTGGGGGGGGGACAGACACACACACACACATATATATACGATGGGCTTCTTTCAGTTTCTGTCTACCAAATCCACTCACAAGGCTTTGGTCGGCCCGAGGCTATAGTAGAAGACACTTACCAACAGTGCCACCCACTGTGACTGAACCTGGAACCACGTGGTTGGTAAGCAAGCTACTTACCACACAGCCACTCCTGCGAAATTATAACTGTTTTATAAATTGTAATTCTTTTTAACAGTTACTGTAATATAATAATAGAAAGGTGTTGTAACGATTATTTTAATGGTTATTGTAATGAAGTTATATAAAAGTAATTCTGTTTTAAATTTTCAGCAATCTTTCTCGTTGAACGTTCCAGTCACTCCCCCTCCGAACTACGAGACAGCCTTAAATATCTTGGCCCGCAGCCAGGAGATAGTGAATACGAAGCCCTCATTGTCATCAAGTCCATCACATCCAGATTCCATGCGAAGATGTAGATCTGAAGATATCTTATCACCTCAACATCTGCGAGATAATCTGCCGCCATTCACCTACATACCACAGTTAATCAGTAACACTAATTACAACAACAACAACAACAACAGCACTAGCAGCAGCAGCAATCGATAACTTCGTTGGTTGATTTAATTGATTCAAATGATTGATTGTCTTTAAAGTTTGGATAGAATGATTGCTTATGGTTTTATAAACAAAAAGCCACCCAAACCAGCTGCCAGTGACATTCCAGACTTGCAGAGTGTCTACAAGAACCATTTTCTTGAATAGTAATACTAATCAAGGTGCAAAAAAAGAAAAGAAAAAAAAACTGATCAACCCAAAATGTCCCTTGGTTTGTATGGCCATCACTCAATTCTGATATAAACTGGTCATTTTATATTAGAATTTCTTGGCAACCTTCAACAACCATTGTCCTGATATTCATCTGTCATTTCTGAATTTCAACTTCCAGAGATTGCACTAGTGATGCAAAATATGCCAGAAATATTTTCAAACGATTCTCTTCATAAATTCCTGATTTTTCTCTCTGAAGAGACATCCCAAATTTTCTGTGAGTGATGATGATGATGATTGTCTCCATACAGAATACAGAAAATACGACATGGTATCTAGATTTACAGAAAAATATACTTGCTACCATTTTTTTTTTTTATGTTCATTGTTTTGTTCATTTTTACAATTGTCTTTCCATGCTAGCATGAGTTAGAGGAGTGTCTTATTGTGACATGGTTTTACAACCAGATGCCCATCCTGTTAACCCTTAGCTATTTATCAAATAAGGGATCTCTGAGGCTGTCTTTGTAGTCAGAAGCCAAACAATTTAACAAGGAATATGACATTGAATTTTTCTATCTCATCAATTTTTAGAGAAATACCGATGTAAAGTTTTTTTTTTCGATTTCTGTATATTAAATCCATTCATAACATGTGTGTATAATATATATATATGAATGAATATTCTGGGAATATGTTCCCCATTCTTATACCATTTTCCTCTACAAATTTAGAGAATTGAAGGTTAGTTTGTGTATAAATCAATCATTTTTATACTTGATATTAAATTAGGTTAGAAAAGACCTACAGTCTCCTGAGAAAGAAAATGTTTGACATCTAATTTGTTGAGTGTAAGTGTGTCCTTCCATCCTTGTAAAAGGTTGGGTGATTATACATTGACGAAGCCACTGTTTTATAGTAAGAACCCCCCCCCCCACTCCCTGTATAATTTGTTTGCTAATGTGAAATAGCTGTCATTAAGTGAATTAGAATGCATTTTATTTTAGTTTTATTAGGAAAAAAAATCTGCCAATAAAATTTTGCAATTTTTGGCAGATTAGAAATTATTTCAGCAGTCAATTTTTATTCAAAGGAAAAAAAATAAATAACCAGAGCAGGAGTTGTGACTTTGGTAGTTATGAAGATTTTCTTCCATAAGTTTCTTTGAAAAGTTTGTAATTAATCTTTTCAGTGAAGTTTGAAACTAATTTCTAGTTTTGGAATATTAATGTAGAAATATTAACCAAAATCATTCTAATTCACATCAAAACCAACAAGGTGTTCCTCCGCTTCCTGTATTACTTTGACTAAAATCCTGATCTTAGATCTTGCTTCAGCAATTAATATTTTGAGGAGAATGGGATTATTTATAATCTTAAATCACCAAAAGACTCTTCACATTAATAAGTAACCATGTGCCATACTTGAAAAGTATAGACATCATTGAAAGGTGTTTTTTTTTCTTTTTTGTCCAAGAGAAATCTCTTTATAGCCATATTGTGTTGGAGCCTTATCAATGTCACACACATTTCAGCCATCTTGAGCTTGTCACATGCTTTTCTTTTTTTTAAAAAAAAACACAAAAGCCACAGCATCATGCCTGTCACTAGTGTTTACACACAACGTAGGATATATAAAAAGTTGTATTATTTAATGCTATTTCAATTGTATACAGAGTTTATTAACAAGCCTTGTATCCACTGTTTTAGTCAGTGGTGGTCTTGTCAGGAAGTTAACAGACATATTTGAGAATATTTTAGTCTCCCCTCTGCCATTTCATGAAGGAAAATAGTATCTGTCATTCCTGTTACTTTAATTACTGAGCAACCAATTTAGTTGGTTTATTACAAACAACAAACTGTTTATCTCTCCCAACTATGCAACATTACTGGACAATTGGATGCATTTTATTTCAGTTTTACTTGAGAAATAATATCAATTTGACAATCTGGGGTAGATTACAAAATATCTTAATTTTTAGGTGGAAAAAAAAAATGAGAACAGGAGCTCTTTAAATGAGATTGTTCAGCCACTAACTATTTATTATCCTTTTAATGTCCACCTTCCCCTCAGGAGTTAGACGGAATTGGCTGAAGTCTACTTTCTATGACTGGATGCCTTTTCTGTCCCCGACCTTCACCTGGTAAAATTTCTCCATGGCCCAAGATGGTTTCTGCAGAAGAAATGACCAACATTGCTTGCATGATTTTCAACCATCACATTCACACACACACACACTGGGCAGTGAGATAATGTTTATCATTTGATCTCAACTCTTCCTGATACCAAGAGTCCTTACAACCATGCTTACATCATTTCTCTTTAATCATCACAACTCAAATACCATTATTTGATACATTCCCTGAGCCAGTAAGTCTTTCCAGAATGTTCAAACATTTATAGACATAAAAACTCATCCATTTATTTTACGATACACTCTCAGTATCACATTATTCAATGTTTAGAAAAAAGAAAACTGGGATGGCCACAACTGGACTGCTGATCTGAGACTAAAGAGGTACTGAGCTGAAAAATGGAAATGATATGACTGAAACCCAAAAATCAAGGAAAGTCCCAAACAGTTTTACCATTTCCATCTGAAAATGGTAATCAATTGGTTCTGGGATTTGGTTTCAAAAATTGAAAAACAGTTGCAACCCTCTTTTAAAGAGTGGGGGACAGTGTTTTGATAATCCTCTTAATTCCTCCAAGACATATTTAACCCCCCCCCCCCTCCTTTCCAAATATTTCTAATTAATACATAACTAGTCACCTGAAATAAGTAAACTGAGAAATGGTTGAATGAGTGAGAAACAGGTAAGTTTCTTCTGTTCTCTTTGAATGGTAAAAGTGGCAATTGAAAGCGTCTTTCATTTTCTGCACTATAAAAGAACATCAACCAACACAACATTGACCAATTCCATTTACTATTTCTTACAATATAGGAAGCATTGAATGGTAATGGAATAGGTTTTGGAATTCTGTTAACCACAGCAGACAACTAGACCTCCAGTTTGTGATACCTTGTTATATTTAGGAGTTAGTATTAGGTTTTAATACCTAACTGAGTGTCCTGCTTTGAATTCTGTTCAATGTCCATTGCTATTCCAGGAATCAAATGAAATAAAAGCCATTTAAGTCTATTGCAGATCTAAGTTATTAGTAGTCTAAGGTGGACATCTACAAAGGCCAGTCTACTAAGCAATATTAAATTCTTTCAAAACATCATAGCCACGTGCCTATGCAACCCCTTCAGGTCCACTTTCACACCAACACTAAAATATATCCAGTTAATATCTTCACTAATCCATATATTCTCCCAATTTCAGGAATTAAAAATAACTGAAAATTAAAACCCAAATATTTTTGATAAAAATAAAAAAAAACAATCTGTCTTTACAAATCAACTGAAAAATTAACGAATTCATATGATTCCAGTTTTTGCATTCCATTACAAAGAGACCTCAAACAAACAAAGGTTCCTCTGTGATTAACATGGGATCACAATTCCAAATTTAAAGTGTTTTTGTGCCAAATTAGCATTTTTTTTTTATATTCAAAGAAAAAAAAAAAACACTTTCTTTTTAAATGAAATTCCGATCAGGTTTTACTGAAGCTAAATCCTTTCAAATATTTGTAAATCCACTGCTCAGACAAAAAAATAAATAAAATGTATTGCCTTTTTCAGAATAATACCATATCTATCTGTAAATGTTTGCTGTTCAAAGACAAACCTAGTATTGACTTTTAATAAAAGATTGAAGTATCTGTCAAGGCAATGCTATATGTAAAGAAAACTATTTTTATATGATTTCAATATTCTTTGCCAAAATTAAAAATATTGAATTTATGAATAAATTGTTTTAATTTATGTAACTGTGTTGTTAATGATTAACCCTTTTGATACCAACCTGGCTGAAACCAGTTCTGGCTCTGATTACAAATGTCTTGTTTTCATAGGTTTTGAATTAAAATCTACCAAACCTAAGTCACAATTTATGTTCCTAACACTAGCTGAATGACAACTAAGTTATTTTACTAAATTCTTTGTTATATTTAAAATTAATTGAAAGAAACACAAAGCATCTCTAAATACAGTAACAAAAGGGTTAAAGTTCTGATACCTTTAAAATAAATAATCGTCGTCATTATTTGTTTTCCATTTTGGCAATGAGTTGGATGGTTCAAGAGGAGCTGGCAAGGCTGGAGGGCTACACCAGGTCCCAGTCTGATTTGGCTTGATTTCTACAGCTGTACACCCTTCCTAATGCCAACCACTTGGCTTTTTTTACTTAGCACCAACACACCAGGAGATGGCCTTCATAGAAAAGCTCCACTGCGAGACAGCCTTTATAGAAAGGCCCCACAAGTTGATTGAACATAGACAACCTACACTTTGCTGGACAATACAGTCCTTATTGCAACACCAGACATATGACAGATTACTGGACATGGTAAGGCGGCGAGCTGGCAGAAACATTAGCACGCCAGGCGAAATGTTTAGTGGTATTTAATCTGTCTGTACGTTCTGAGTTCAAACTCCACCAAGGTTGACTGCCTTTCATCCTTTTGGAGTCAATGAATTAAGTACCAGTTGCATACTGGGTCGATCTAATCGACTGGCTCCCTCCCACAAAATTTCGAGCCTTGTAGAGTAGAAAAAATTAATGGACATGGTAGAAAGTGTACCAGCTAGAAATCAATCCAAAGACAAATGTCGTAGCAGTGACAAAAGCACCAGAATAACTCAGCACCTAATGCCAAGGAGTTACCTTTAGAACAGGTCACCAAGGTCAAGTATTGGTGTGCTACCGTAAAAGAGAGAGAAGCCATGAAATAAGGAAAGAGATATGGACATCAAGATCAGCCTTAAAATCATTCACTAAAACTTGGACAGTCAAAGCTGTTAACAAGAACAACAAATTATAATTGATGAAGACATTGGTTTGACTTGTTGCACCAAATGAATGTGAAAGCTGGATCCTAAGAACAAATAACTGCCAAACTCGAGGCATTTGAAAGAATGTGTCACCAAGGCATTGAACAAATGAGTCAACATTTGAAGAAATGACAATAGAAAGAGAATCTTTGGTATCCGTTATAAAGAGAAAACTGAAGTCTTCTGGGTATGAACTTCAACACCTGTATCCAAGAGGGAAGAATAAATGGAAAACAAAGGGAGAGATTAAGATATTAGCTGGATGACAAAGAATGGACGGGATAACCTTTAGCTGAATGCACAACCATCAACAGAGGCAGGAATCGATGGAAAGAGAGGGTCCATAGCAATAAGGACAAGATTCATCACCATTTGTTGCCAAAGTTGGACTTGGTGGTTCAGCAAAACAGGCCCAATAACTACCAGGCAAAAAACAGTACTGAGGTTCATTTAATGAAAAGCCCTTCAAAATAATGCTCCGGCATGATCACAAAAGGCCAAAATTTGGGATAACTGATGACTTCCAAATCACTTGGTATTTGAGATTTCTTGCCCAGCAGAAAACTGCCAAAATTCTATATATTTGAACAGTCATTAATACCTAAAGATTTTATAGAAATTCAAAATCTCATCTCAATTTGTATTTAACCAGTATTGAGATCTTTAAGGGTTCCTCCTCTTCCCCACTAAACCAAATGTTAAGACAATTATAATTGCTCTCCAATCTTCAAATATTCCAGTTGTTTCAGTACCAAAACTCCATTGAACTGACCTGTAAATGGCTGAGTTTCCAAAGACATACCATTAAATGTAATCCTTCAGCAGAACAGCAAGCTGGCAGAAACATTAGCACGTAAGGCAAAATGCTTAGCAGTATTTCGTCTGCCGCTACATTCCGAGTTCAAATTCTGCAGAGGTCAACTTTGCCTTTCATCTTTCAGGGTCAACAAATTAAGTACCAGTTGTATACTGGAGTCAATCTAATCGACTTGACCCCTCCCCAAAAATTTCAGGCCTTGTTCCTAAAGTAGAAAAGAATATTTAAGACAAGTAAGGCAGTGAGCTGGCTGAAACGCTAGCATGCCAGGCAAAATGCTTGGCAGTATTTCATCTGTCTTTATGTTCTAAGTTCAAATTCTGCCGAAGTCGAATGCCTTTTATCCTTCTGGGGTCGATTCTATCGGTCTCTTTTGCTGAACCACTAAGTTACAGAGATGTAAACACACCAACATCAGTTGTCAAGTGATGTTGGGAGAGGGACAAACAGACGCACAAACACACATATGCACACACACACCCGAACGGGCTTCTTTCAGTTTCTGTCCACTCGAGGCTTTGGCTGGCCAGAGGCTATAGTAGAAGACAGTTGCCCAAGATGCCATGCAGTGGGACTGAACCCAGAACCATGTGGTTAGTAAGCAAGCTACTTATCACACAGTCACTCCTGCACCTATGATAAAGTCCAAAAAAAGAAAAACAAAAGGTAAATAGAAAGGAATTAAAAGAACATTTGGAAGATTCAACAGAGGATTCTTAAAAAACATTTAAGATCCATTAAGAAAAACAAAGTGTGTGTGGGTGGGGGGAATAACTTACCAAAGTATTTACAGTAATTATCTGATAAGGTAATCTATTCTAAATTAGCACACCTGTATAAATTTGGACTTAAAAATATCAATGAGGAATGGAACAAAATCTCAAATACGAAAAGCAGGTTTGACTGAAGCAAGAAGTTTGCTTCCCAACCACATGGTACCTGGTTCAATTCCACTGCATGGCACGTTGAGCAAGTGTCTTCTATTATAGCCTTGGGCCAACCATGGCTTAGCTAGCCAAAACTTTGAAGTCACTGTCAACAACAGTCTTGTATAAGAATGTGTGCATGTTCTCCACCACCTCTTGACAACTAATATTGGTGTGTTTAAGTCCTTGTAACTAAGCAGTTTGGCAAAAGAGACTGATAGAATAAGTACCAGACTTTAAAAAATAATTCATTCAACTAAAATTCAAGGTGGTGCCTCAGCATGGCCACAGTTAAATAATTGAAACAAAAATAAAAGATACAAAAATCACTATTTTTAGATTAAAGATTCCAACAAAATTCTTAGAATGTTCCATCTCTAGAGTTGGAAACCCCTATACACACACAGCTCCAAGAGCAACATGGCCCCATATAAGGAGTAAAAATGCTGATGCAGTATTTATATATATTTGAAGATCAGTGACCTTTAGAAAAAGGTTTGTTCTACATTAGCTTCAATTTTAATTCCAGTTCTCCCTACCAAATCTTCAGGATCTGACCCAGTTCCCTCTTCCACCACAAATGCACCAGGCCCTCGAACACCCCCCAACACATTCCCCCTCCCCTCCACCAGGACCTTCAGTTCTGAATCCAAGGGATTCAGCTGACACTCCCACCACTGATGAGTTCAGTGAAATACGGGCAATTAAACCCCCTCACCTCCCTGATCAATGTTTATATTTCACCGGTGGTGGTCATATTGCCATTTAGCCTAATGATAAAAGTAAGATAACTGCCACCATATGACTGCATCTCTCAATATTGTCGGTTTTCTGTCCATTTTAAAGCTAGGGTCCAGGGATCAAAAAGAAAAGGAGCCAAGGTTAAATTGCTTTACCTGCCAGAAATAGCAGCCAAATCTCTCACATTGTACCCTATCATCTCAAATAGGGAAGGACAAACTGAATAAGGAGGTTGTAAGGATTCAAAATGATGAGTGGTCATGACTGGAACATGACCATCCTGACTAAAAATGGTAGAGTGATTTGAGGGAGATTTAGTTGCTATTTCTAATAAATTGAGTGATCACAGAGGATCAGGGGTTCATTATTAATGTAAGACCAGTTGGAATTGACCAAAGAAATTGACAGGATGGCCACGGATGGAGTACACCTATTCAAAGTTGACCTGAGACCAAACAACAATCAAAATATTAAGCTGTTTAACCCCAGGTCAACACCAAACCAGACTTCTGATCAAAGATTTTCCAACCATGACCCCCTACAAGTACATTCATTCTCCAATGGGGCCTTCTTTCTAAAATGGTGGCTTGTATTTTGAGGGAGCCCTGGTTCCTTTTTCTAGCAGTTTGAGTGATCAGAAACTCCTTGTTGGTTTCCAAAGTGATTCACTTTGTCATTGTCCCCCACCCTGACAGTCACCCATGATGGGAAAGACTTAACACCAGTGAACTTATAAGAGGTCAAGCACACAAACACAGCTGAGGTCATCCTGCCTGGATTTTTAAGAATATGTTTAGGATCATGTCATACAGGGTTTTGGCCCCTTAAAACCAGTGATTTGAGGGAGATTTGGTTGCTGTTTCTAACAAATTGAATAACGATAATTGGAAAAATATAGAATTTACCAAAGAAATATTCTTGATTATCGAATGGTTTCTAATTTGTTGGAATTTCTTTGGAGATTGAGAAAAATTCTCAAATTTAGATAAAGGTAAAAAAGAATATCTTGCCTTGTAAGTGGTTCCCTTTTATGGGTATAAATTTGGGTTAGATTTACAGACTTTGATGTATCTGAACACCAAAAACAATTCCATCTTTATTGTATTGTTCCATTCTAACAAAATATTTTTAGATTTAACAAACTAGTTTCAAATCAGTTACGTTTCTTTTTTTTGTTTTTTTCCAGTTTTATGACGATTAATATTTCGGTTTAACAAGGGAATCAAACTATATTTATACTTGTACAAGACCAGACATCTTGTAGTTCAATGCTATGAATAGTTGCCGTCAGATGAGCAGTTCCTCGGCAACAAGCACACAAATTCATTCTTAGGGATAAATCGGAAAAATCAGGAACATCGCTGAAATAAAATATAGCCAAAAGTAAATTGCGCTGCCAAATATTTCACTGAAATCTTAAAGGGCAGGAAGGGAACGGTTATGTGTGTGTGTGTGTGTGTGTGTGTGTGTGTGTGTGTGTGTGTATATATATATATATATATATATAGATTGCTTAATAAAGAGAATGAATGGGAGAAAGAGAGCCTGCCGTATGTCGACCCAACAGAGGGACCAGCTATCCGAGTTGACAGTACCAGGGTAGATAAAGCAATTAAGAGTATGAAGACAGGGAAAGCCCCCGGCCCATCAGGAATCACTGCAGAGATGCTCAAAATATCTGGCAGTGTTGGCTACAGCCTAGTCAGCCATATTACGAACCAGGTGATACACAAAGGAGTCATACCCAATGACTGGTGTAGCAGCACCATAGTAAACTGCTACAAAGGTAAAGGTGACGCTTTAGACACTAATAATTACAGAGGCATCAAGCTGTTAGATCAGGTTATGAAAGTTACGGAGAGGGTCATAGCCCAACTAATTAGGGAGCAAATCAATTTAGATGTGATGCAGTTTGGGTTCGTGCCAGGTAAAAGCACCACTGATGCCATATTTCTAGTGAGACAGCTGCAGCAGAAATATCTAGCCAAGGATAAACCTCTGTACCTGGCCTTCGTTGACATGGAGAAAGCCTTTGACAGGGTCCCCCGATCCCTTATCTGGTGGTCAATGAGGAAACTTGGGATAGAAGAATGGTTAGTGAGAGCTGTGCGAGCCATGTACAGAGATGCTGTCAGTAAGGTGAAGGTTGGAAATGAGTACAGTAATGAATTCCGGGTAGAGGTAGGGGTCCACCAAGGTTCCGTCCTCAGCCCCCTCCTATTTATCATAGTCCTCCAGGCGATCACAGAGGAATTCAAGACAGGTTGCCCCTGGGAGCTCCTCTATGCTGATGACCTTGCACTAATTGCGCAGTCACTATCAAAACTAGAGGAGAAGTTTAAGGTGTGGAAGCAAGGACTAGAATCGAAGGGCCTTAGAGTCAACCTAGCTAAAACCAAAATCCTAATAAGTAGGAAGGTAGATAAAACACAAACCCCTTCAGGTAGATGGCCCTGGTCAGTATGCAGTAAAGGAGTAGGTAGTAACTCTATAAGATGTACCCGGTGCAAGCTATGGACACATAAGAGGTGCAGCAATATCAAAGGCAGATTAACTACAAAGTTAGTCTTTGTATGTGGCAGATGTTCAGGTGCAATAAACACTGTGAACAAACAGGAAACAACTTCTATCTCATTCCAGGGAGAAAAACTAGAGGTAGTTGATAGCTTCCGCTATCTGGGTGACCAAGTTAGTAGTGGGGGTGGGTGCGCTGAAAGTGTAACTGCTAGAATAAGAATCGCCTGGGCCAAGTTTAGAGAGCTCTTACCTCTGCTGGTGACAAAGGGACTCTCACTCAGGGTAAAAGGCAGACTGTATGATGCATGTGTACGAACAGCCATGCTACATGGCAGTGAAACATGGGCTGTGACTGCTGAGCACATGCGTAAGCTCGCAAGGAATGAAGCCAGTATGCTCCGCTGGATGTGTAATGTAAATGTGCATACCCATCAGAGTGTAAGTATCTTGAGAGAAAAGCTGAACCTAAGAAGCGTCAGTAGTGGTGTGCAAGAGAGACGATTGCGCTGGTTTGGACATGTGGTGAGAATGAATGAGGATAGCTGCGTGAAAAAGTGCCACTCCCTAACAGTTGAGGGAACCCGTGGAAGAGGTAGGCCCAGAAAGACCTGGGCTGAGGTGGTGAGGCAAGACCTTCGAACATTGGGCCTCACCGAGGCGATGACTACTGACCGAGACCTTTGGAAATGTGCTGTGCGTGAGAAGACCCGGCAAGCCAAGTGAGGTCGTTGCCAGTGCCCCTGGACTCGCTCTTGTGCGGGTGGCACATAAAAGACACCATTTCGAGCGTGGCCGTTTTCGTGCGGGTGACACGTAAAAGCACCCACTACACTCTCTGAGTGGTTGGCGTTAGGAAGGGCATCCAGCTGTAGAAACTCTGCCAAATTACATTGGAGACTGGTGTAGCCATCCGGTTGCACCAGTCCTCAGTCAAATCTTCCAACCCATGCTAGCATTCAAAGCGGACGTTAAACGATGATGATGATGATGATGATGTATGTATGTGAGTTATTGTGAGGATATAGATTCCTCTTTGAAGGGATGTTTACATGCAAGCTTCTCCAGTTTAATCTTATATATTGGTGAGATTTTCAGGAATTCTGCTTTTCATGATGGTATTAGTGTTAATTATTTAATGGGCACTAATATTAAATACATTAGAGAGTTCAGGGGTCTTTTTTAGGTAAGTCAGTTGAAAATGTAATCTCTTTTGGGTCAATTTTTGCCCTGAAGAAATATCTACCTAGTAATTTTCATCATGCAATTTTAATTTATAAAAGATACAGAAATAAAAAAAATTTTTATTCTCAAACGTGTGATAATGCTAATAAATAGCGTGATCAGGATAAATTATCCATACATTGCAGAAAAATACGTTACTGGCCAACCATGAGACTCAAACTCACATCCCTGTGATTACGTGTCAAGTGCTTTACCATTAAGCTAAACTGAGAATTTGTTACTGGGCAATGTAGCTTAATGGTAAAGCACTTGGCGCGTAATCACAGGGATGTGAGTTCGAGTCTCATGGCTGGCTGGCTGGCAATATATTTTCTGCAATGTATGGATAATTTATCCTGATCACGCAATTTATTAGCATTATCATGCATTTGAGAATAAAATAAAATTTATTTCTGTATCTTTCAATACATCTCAACGCCTCTAAAACAAACTGTTTACTTTCATCGTAAGTTGAAGTTTCATTTATAAATTTGTAATTTGAATGAGGGTAAATATGGAAGCAATTGTAGGCCTGTATAAATTGATAGTTCTCTATTAAAACTCTCCATTTTCTTCTTCGTTGGTTCGGCAAAAGAGACTGATAGAATAAGTACTAGGCTAACAAAGAATAAGTCCTGGGGTCGATTTGCTTGACTAAAGGCGGTGCTCCAGCATGGCCACAGTCAAATGACTGAAACAAGTTAAAGAGTTAAAGAGTAATATATATATATAAAATAGTTTTTAGTCTGTATCTTATTTAAATAGGAACTTCAAAGAATATTAAACAGATGGTTTGATAACTACAATAGGCTGAAATATGGCTTAGTAAATAAAGCCCCAAAAAACACAGACATAAAAATGTGTGGTATATGATAAAGGCAGCCTCTGCACTTGTAATGTTAGGCAATGTCTTCAGTGTGTGTGTGTGTTCCAAAACTAAAGCAATACTTACAGCAGAGGTCCTTGGAAAATGCTTGTTAAACCAGCACCGTCAACAACTACTTCACAGTGTGTCAACGGAACTGGAAGCGGGTTTTTCAGAGTCAATTCCAATGGAAGCGTCTCGTTTAATGTTGTCCTCTCAGGACACTGAAATTTAATGAGTGAACGTCAGTCTGGAATGTCATTGTAAATGGCCGAACTGATTGAGAAATAAAGACATCTAACAGTTGTTAACAAGGTCTGAAAAGATATGAAAAGCCTATTAATAGCTGTGGAGGAGAGTGAAGATGGTGATGTTGCTGCAATCAATTATTTCCATTGTCACAAAGAGGGATGAAACTCAGTCTGGTATGGCAACCGATTGAATCTTCTTTTCAAAATGTGTGTTAGATTGTGACAAACAGCTGTAGTTTGTAAGTTAATGCAGTTGTGATGATACAGTTGGTGGTGGTGATGGTGGTAGCATAGGGAAACCTTGTTTCTCAACCCTTTTTATACCAACCTGGCTGAAACCACCTCTGGTTCTGTAGTACAAATGTCTTGTTTTCATAAGTTTTGAATTAAAATCTTCCACCAAACCTTAGTCACAATTTATGTTCCTAACACTAGCTTAACGATAACAAAGTGATTTTACTAAATTCTTTGTTATATTTAAAATAATTGAAAGAAATACACAGCATCCCAAAAGAAATATGGTGACAAAAGGGTTAGATAAAGGAGATGGGGGTCATTATTGGGTCTGATTTAGCAGGCTCAATAAAGCTGTCTAGTAAGAGTGACAGAAGACAGGTTTGAATGAATTCTTATGTTATCGGTGAGGGAAATGGTACTAAAAGATTCATGATTGAGAGAGAGAGAGCGATAATGACGACCTGGCTGACAGTCTCCAGCTGCAACTAAGACCATCTGTCAACAGGTGAAATTCTGAGTTTAGGGTAATTTCAGAAAACTTCTAGAAGCTTCTCTCTATCCTCATACTGAAACTAAAACAGTTCTTTTGATGTCTGCTGATGTCTGCTGATGTCCATCATATTTACTGCTGAATGTAAAGAGTTGCAGTCTGCATCTCCAGGTATGTTTGGTCAACTCTATAGCTTTTCTATGCATGGGGCTAAGGCAGGCTGGAAGTATAAGATTGGTGATGTCATGTGGATGGCCTTGCAAGGAGAGGAGCAAGGGAGGATGACTCACATGGGTCTCTTTTGCTCTGGGGCTGTTGCTCAGGAACGATATGGTGGCTACAGGAGACAAGGGAAGTTGTTAGGCTGGTAGGGCTTCTAAAGATATATCCTGGCTGGAAAAGATCAATGCTACAAGAGGACCCAGGGGGGGGGGAGGTTACACCCCACCACCACCACACCACAAGCTATATTGATCCTGATAGAAATTAAACTTGGTAGCATTGATGATACATGGATATAGGCTTGCTTATAAGATAAAATTCTAGAAAATGATCAGGACCAAGTTAAAATGATCATTCATGGAATTGATCACCATTCCACAAATAGAAAAATGGAGTTAGAAAGGGAACCAAAAGACAGTTTCCAATAATGGTCAGCTTTAATACAATCTGTATTAAATATCCCATGACCATTTCTTTTGAATAGCATCCGTTTGGTTGTATAACCTTTCTCTAGTCACCTCCTTTTCTATCTAATTTCTTCACTCACCTCGTTCACATAACAAAATGTCAACTGAAAACATCAAATGAAGATCAAGTGCCATCATTCGTAATGTCAAGCTTGGTAACCAGGCAATAGAATTAACTGTTGAACTTAAGTTGACCCCTAAAACTAAGAAATGTAAAAAAAAGAAAAGTTGGGAAGTTTACTTCCCAACTACCTGGTTCTGAGTTCAGTTTCACTGCATGGCACCTTGGGCAACAGTCTTCTATGATAGCTTCAGGCCAACCAAAGCCTTGGGTGGATTTGGTGTGTGTGAGAATACCACTTGGCAACTGGTATTGGTTTGTTTACATCCTTGTAACTGTTTGGCAAGAGACCGACCGAATAAGTACCAGGCTCTAAAAATTAAAAAGTATACTGGGACTGATTTGTTTGACTAAAAACTCAAGGTGGTGCCCCAGCATGGCCACAATCTAATGGCTGAAACAATATTAAAGAATTCATATGTAAGCATTTACCTTTATTACTAAATTTGGCCACTGAGGAGTGAAGACCTTTGTCCAGGCAAATTTCGTATTGCAAGTTTTAAGGGAACCATAAACGATTAATTTCATAGCAAAGCGATAAGGTAAACCTCTCTGCAAAACAGGGACATATTTCTCTGGCCGGATGGAAATACTGTTCGGTTGAGCTGCAAAGAAAACAGTTTCAGTGATTGCCATTGGTAGATTCATGGATCCAGTCAAAGAATGAAGGGAAGTTAACTTACATAATCCAGGAGAGATTACCATGTTAGAAACATGTTCTTCAAATAAGATTAAAATTTCGCGTCCGGTGTAGTCAATAGATTGGACTTCTATCACAAAGTTGACTTCGACAATTTCTTGGGTTGGATTGTGTAAATCGAATTTAATAATTTGAGTTTCACCAATTTTACAATTGTAATCCTCTTGAAACACTACTTTTATACACTAAAAGTATAAAGGAAAGACTGGCATTGACTTTGGGAAGATAGAAATCAAAGAAATATGAAAGACCCGTAATTCAAACAAGCAAACTAATCGGGATGGGGGGGGGGGATCAAATAAGGAGGGTAGCTTTCAGGAAGGGGTGTCAAGCAAATGAACTTTTCTCTGGAGGAACAAACAAACCTGTGCCTGAAGGTCAAACAAACAAGCCAATACCCAAGGGTGGGGTAGGGTCAAGCAAACACGTCTCCCCCTCAATGTTAAAGACCAGCTCCGACTGGAGCTAAAGTTATAGAACTAGACAAGTGTTAAAAATTTATTAAATTTTTAAAAATCTCACTGATTGAGAAAAGAGTCCTTGGTTGGCCGAGAGTAATTCTATGAACTTCTCTGAGACACCTAAAATAAATTAATACAGAGTCAGTCTCCAAAGAAGAATCATAATAAAACGAAATAATTGAATGAAATGGTTTGGTCAGAACTTACTTGGAGATTTATATTCTTCTGTAATGTCATGATATAAAAATTCGATAGCATGAGGGTCTTTAGTACACACTGGCTTCCCTAGAGGGGCTGCAGTGCAGATAAATGATCCTACACTAAAGAGAGAGTAAAATAATTTTCAGTTACCTGAAGGACATGTAAAGATTCTCTTCTACTGTAAGCACAAGACACAAAAATTTTGGGGAGGAGGCCAGTCGATTAGATCAACCCCAGTACGATGAAAGGCAAAGTCGACCTCAGCAGAATTTGAACTCAGGACATAAAGACATGAAATACCGCTAAGCATTTCGCCCAGCGTGCTAACGTTTCTGCCAGCTTAACACCTTAGGACATGTAAAAATTAAAATACTGAAGCAAACCAGCTTGCTAAGAGACCATGCTAAGAGGGAAAGGTGGGCACCATTAATTGAAGAGTTAACTTCGTTAACTGTTAACCGAAAAGTTAACTTCAATAACCATTAATCAGTCAATTCTTTAAAACTGTAATGGAAGTTATCAATAAACCATTAACAATTTTTATCAAAGAAAAAAATCAAATCAGTTTTTGCTCTAAAACCCACCTAAAAACACCTTTAAAAAGTGCCAAAACTATAAAATCCATTAACTTCAATTCAATTGAAGTTAACAGAAGTTGACTCGAGTTAATGGAAGTTAATTAGTCCAATAATGATTTCCAAATTTAACTTAAAAGTTAAATTGTTAACGAAATTGTTAATTAACAATTAGTTTGGCAATGGTAAGATATTTAATGAACAGAACAAAAATGTACTTTGCAGTAAGAAGAAAAGTAACAAGTTCAATACTAATGCTAAAATCTATCAAAAATAAAAAGATACAACAATCTCAAAATATTAAAATTGTAAAAATACATTGTGCAGTAATGAAATTATTCAACCTTATATTCTTAGTTTTAAACTGATATTTGTATGCAAGTACAGTAATGATTGACTATATTTCAGTCTTATTGAACCTCTTCAACATAGTATAGACCTTTCCAGTGTTTATTTCAACTGGTGCTATGCTAAAGTGTTACCCGTCATATGGCAGGTAACTTTGGACGTATACTTTTGCCACTATGATTAATTTTATAGAAATTAATTTATAATTATTGTATGTCATTTCCTGACATTACCCATAGTCGTCGTCAACATTTAGCATCTGCTTTCCATGCTGGCATGAGTTGAACGGTTTGGCCGAAGTTGGTAAACAATCCCACCCATGCCAGCATGGAAGGCGGCGAGCTAGCAGAAATATTTAGCACGCCGGGCAAAATGCCTAGCAGTGTTTTGTCTGCTGTTACACTCAGAGTTCAAATTCTGCTGAGGTCAACTTTGCTTTTCATCGTTTCGGGGTCGATGAATCAAGTACCAGTTATGCACTGGGGTCGATGTAATCGACTTAATCCTTTTGACAGTCCTTGTTTGTCCCCTCTATGTTTATCCCCCCACCTCAGGGCAATAAAGAAATAAGATGTTAAATAAAATTTTATGTTAGTAGTTTTTCTCTCCACATCTCTTTACATTGAAAAGCTCGACTGGAGAAAATCACCCAACATTTATATCAGCTACAAACCTGAGTTAATAGAAGTCACATAGAAATATCCACTAATTTTAGTTTGTTCACTACATTATGGTAAAACTTAAACTTACATATCTGCATCCACTTGGAAAAGTGACCAACCTTTTAATGATCGAATGTAATGGGCAGATTCTACATTCAGGTCATGAAAAAAATTGTTCACGTCGTACCCAGTTCCGATATTTGCTTCTTTAATTAAGGAGAGAGGTGTCGGGCCATACACATTCCTTCCTGTGAAAACAAATCATTCCATCCATCAGTGATTCTGGTGTGAAACTATGCAAACAAACTGACATCATTACCTCAATATTGGCAACAACTTTAACATTTGCTATGGCAATATAGCCTAGATTTGTCTACACATAACAATGCACCCACTTTGTTTTTTTTTTTTTGTTGAACTTAGAACTCTTCAATTTTACACAACTCCACCTCACATCAGGCCTCCCCCTTCACTCAATATCAAGCAGTGTTTATCCATCATGCACATAAATATTCACATGTAGTTCAAATGTGAGTTCTAGGTTTTAAAATGTCCTGTGCCCTATTCTGACAGATTATTGTGCCTTAATCCGAATGAGATCACTGCCAGAGCAGTGGTCTCGCTTCCTTGATGGTGGCACGCAAAAAGCACCATTTGAGCGTGATCATTTCCAGCTTCGCCTTACTGGCACTCGTGCCAGTGGCATGTGAACAAAACACTGGACTGACTCCTGTGGAGGTGGCACGTAAAAAAAACACCATTTGAGCATGGCCGTTGCTAGTACCGCCGAACTGGCCTTCGTGCTGGTGGCACGTAAAAGCACCCACTACACTCTCAGAGTGGTTGGCGTTAGGAAGGGTATCCAGCTGTAGAAACTCTGCCAGATCAGATTGGAGTCTGGTGTAGCCATCTGGTCCACCAGTCCCCAGTCAAATCGTCCAACCCATGCCAGCATGGAAATCAGACGTTAAATGATGAAAAAAAATATCAGTAAAAAATAACCTTAAAACTTGTATCACAATACATGCGTGTGTGCGTGCGTGCGTGCGTGCGTGCGTGCGTGCGTGCGTGCGTGCGTATATATCAGGTCATCCCATAAGTTCTGTCCAATTTTACCTTTTTTAAAATTGAATGAAATTTAATATTTTAGAATGTCTAATGGAATTAAAAGTTATTTTTATGCATTTGTGTACATTTAAAGTAATTAAATATTATTTTACAGAATAATACAATTAAAATTTCTTTGATTAAAATCCTTTCTAACATGGAAGTATCCAAGGAGCATTTGAGGCACTTAATGCTTTATGAGTACAAAAAAGGAAACTTTGCAGCCGAAGCGACTCGAAACATACACTCAGTTTATGGGAAAGAATGCTTGAATGAAAGAACTTGCAGAAGATGGTTTGCAAAATTCAGAAATGGAGATTTCTGCCTTGAAGATGAAGACCGAACAGGACGTCCAGTTGAGTTTGATGATAAGCTCCTTGGGGCATTACTTGAAGAAAATTCTGCATAATCAGTTGAAGAATTAGCAATAAAACTTAGTTCAAACTATACAATTGTTCATGGTCATCTTCAACAACTTGAAAAGGTTCCTAAACTTGGAAAATGGGTGCCTCATGAATTGTCCGAAAGCAACCGCAAATCCCAAGTTGACATCTGCTCTTCTCTCCATTCTCGCTAACTCATTTCACCCTTTTTGGATAGACTTGTGACTGGTGATGAAAATTGGATCTTCTATCAAAAAGTTAAATATCGTAAACAGTGACTTGGTAAAATGGAAAAAGCTCAACCACAACTGAGATGGAAACTTCATGGGAAAAAGGTTCTCTATCTGGTGGGATTGCAAAGAAGTAATTCACTTTGAATTGTTACCACCTAATGCAAGTCTACTGTCAGCAATTAGAGCGTTTGAACCAAGCTTTGAAGGAAAAAAGACCCACTTTAGTGAATCAAAAAAGAGTGATGTTTCATCAGGACAATGCGCAGCCCCACACTGCAAAGATCACATCACAGAAGATCGAAGAGCTTGGTTGGGAAAAAATTCCTCATCCACCTTATTCTACCGACCTTGCTCCTTCAGACTACCATTTATTTGGTAGTTTACAGAATCATTTGGGGGACATAACTTTCGCAAGTCAGGAGGAGGTCGAAACCGACATTTCAGAGTTCTTTGCTTTGAAACCAAGAGTTTTATATTGATGGGATTAAAAAGCTTGTAAGTAGATGGAAGGAAGTCATAGATAATCAGGGAAAGTACATTGATGATTAAATTTCAATTAAATATAATTTGATCACTTGTTTTCTTAATTCAAAATTCTGACAGAACTTACGGGATGACCTGATATTTAAACTTCATGTTAATCTACAGTGAAATTTTCTCCAACTCCATCTTTTGACAGTCATGTAACTAAAATAAATGTTGAAAGAATGTTATCCTCATCATCCAACAACCACATCATAACCAGAGACTCTTGTGAATTTCCATTCTGTGATACCTTATTTGGTGACCCATCAACAAAGATTTCAACATTCGTTTTATATTTTACAATCTTAATTTTTTTTTGTTTAAAGTCACCATCGCCATTAAATTATTTTTCCATGTTAAAGTATTTCAGGATAAGAGTCAAAATACATGGAGTCACAAGAAATTCATGTTCAGCTGATTTAGAAATGCAATCTTCAAAATTCCAAAAATTACCAAATTCCAGTTTTTTAGGTGTTGGCTCTACAGCATGCCAACCATGACCAGATGGCAGATCCGGCCTGAGTATCCATGCATCCATCCATACATGAAAATTCCTGAAGCAAAAATAAGATTGGATTACTTCCGAGATTGTCAAATATTAACATTTAAATTCAGTGAAATATAAAAGTGTCTCAAACTGATGAATGCTCAGTAAAAAAAGTCACATGTCAATTGTACTTCTAGACCAGGCCTGGCCAACTCCAATTACATTAAGGGCCACTTTAATCACAGAAAGTTTTGAGGGCTGCTTATATACTGACAGAATTGAAAGCATTTTGTTTTCTCATGCTATTATTACAATAATGAATGAATAATCGTTGATTCAACAGGAAATATCGTAAAAACGGTCATGTCTTTCTTTTTTACTTTTCATTACAATCTTTAATGTTTGATAAAATTTTTTAAATGTTTGTTTAAATAAACCCATTTCAATAGTGTGGGCTGCAAGCCTGTGTGCCACAAGCCTGCGAGCGGCAAGTCTACAGGCCACAAGTTGGCCAGCCCTGGTCTACACCAAAACATTTCTAAAAGAATGGGAAAGTTATTGTAAAAAGCATGAACCATTCCAAGGCTATTACCAAAAATAGACCACATGAGAGAAATTAAATTGTATTACAAGGATGGAATGTTCTGTATCTATCTATCTATCTATATCTATCTATCCATCTATCTATCTATCTATATAGAAGTGAATTCTGACAAATTTTGGCATCATCCTGTGCAAGAATACCTATGTAAAATTGTTTGCAATTTAAAGAATAATGCTTCGAGTAGATAAGACATTTCAAAAGTCAATTTTTATGAGCTTGAAAGAACTACAGCGAGTCTTCTAATGTTCAACCATCTCACTAATTTTCCCAGGATAACTTTGTTGCCATAAAAGGCAAAAGACCAGCAACAATAAATTAACTGAAGCCATAAAAGACATTAATGCCTATGAGAATAAAGTTTGACCAATCAGATGAGCTGGTGTTTAACCCTTTTGTTACCGGATTTATTTTGAGATGCTCTGTGTTTCTTATAACAAAGAATTTAGTAAAATAACTTAAGCTGGTGTTAGGAACATAAATTTTGAGTAAGGTTTAGTGTAAGATTTTAATTCAGAACTTTTGAAAACAAGACTTTTGTACTACAGAGCCTGAGCTGGTTTCAGCTGGGTTGGTATCAAAAGGGTTAAGAATTGTTTCTCTATTATATATTTTAACCCTTTTGTTACCATATTTCTGTTGAGACGCTCTGTGATTCTTTCAATTAATTTTAAATATAACAAAAATGTATTGTAGTAAAGATTGTTTGCCAACATAACATGGCAGTCCTGGTTTAGGATGAATGTTGCTGTAATTTAGCCCCAGGAGACATCGTCTCCAGATGGCTATATGACACAATCTGTATCCTTATATTTTCGAAAATATAAGGACACAGATTGTGTCGTATAGCCAGCTGGAGATGATGTCTCCTGGGGTTAAATTACAGCAACATTCATCCTAAACCATGATTGCCATGTTATGTTGGCAAACAATCTTTACTCCAAAGTACTGTTGCTGAATATCTCTCGTTGTGACATTTAAAAATAGTAATTTTCTAATAATAAAGAATTTAGTAAAATAACTGTCATCATTAAGCTAGCGTTACGATTTGGAAGATTTTAATTCAAAGCTTTTGAAAACAAGACATTTGTATTACAGAGCCAGATGTGATTTCAGCCAGGTTAGTACCAAAAGGGTAAACTCGAAAGTAGGTTTTGTGAGTTTTCCCCGTTTGTACTACATGAATTCTTGAAGTTTTGACTGGTATTTTCAACTCCCAAACAAAATCTCAGGTGCTAAACAGAACTGGCAGCCAGTTTTGTGATAAAGTATTCTCATTTTTCTACTTATTCTGTCTTTAATAAGCATAAATGATTTCTATCATCATTATCATCATTTAACATCCATCTTCCATGCTGGCATGGGTTGGACTGTTTGACTGGTTTGGAAAGCCAATGGATGCACCAGGCTCCAATCTGATCTGGCAATGTTTCTACAGCTGGATGCCCTTCCTAACACCAACCACTCCAAGAGTGTTGTGGGTGCTTTTACGTGCCACCGGCACAAGAGCCAGTCGGGGGTTGGGTGGGGATTGACATCAATCACGTTTGGGTAGTGCTTTTATGTGCCACCAGCACAGGAGCCAGTCAGGGCACACTGCCATCGGCCACCTTCGGATGGTGCTTTTTACATGCACGGGAGCCAGTCAGACCCCTTATAAATAACTAAAATATTTTAATGCAATGGAGACCATCACATTCACCATCTCTTGTCTGTTGGTTTGTACAAATAATTGTTGGACATATATAAAGTGAAATAGTCCGAGTAATAAAAAATAAGGAGATTTATAGGTGTCATTCTTACCTAAACACAGCCTACCAAATATTGTGTTCTACCAACAAAGAAATAATGACTAAGATACTGAAAAAAAATTTTAAAAGCAGTACTTACCAGATAGACTGACGGGTGAGATGAGGCAGTCGTTTTAGTGAGTCGGGTTTTGTTAAATAATGGTGACCGAGTCTATAAGTGTTCATATCATGATTCGATTGAAAAGAGGTGACCACACGAGCAGGAATTCCAAGAGCACGGCAAACTAAGCAAAAATGTCAAATAGTTTGAGTTAATGTGTGTGTGTGTGTGTGTGTGTGTGTGTGTGTGTGTGTGTGTGTGTGAATGTCTGGTAGTATTTCAAAGATTAGTAACAACAAAATAACCAGAATTACAAAAACTTAATAAAAATAAGTTCTGCTTTCAACACTTTGAAAGACCATGGCCCTTTGTATTTTAACATCCTGACTCCTGAGCCTCATTTTACATCTTATCCCAGGGTCCCAATATGATATCTTAATTTTGACATGAGTGGCATAATATTTTTACGCTATACCATATTTAAGGCAAGGATCACATAGGTAGTGTTAGATACCTACGTCCCACTGGAGGGTCGTGTAGTACCTAGTTTATATCACATCCTAGATAACACACAACCCATCCGTGATCAATATTAAATTTGGGGTATTTTTTATTGGAAGATCTTGAAATCTTTTCAAAAAGAATTATTTTGCTTTCCATGTCAAGTTAAATATTTTTCATTCCCTTCTGTTCCTATTGGAAAATCTACCAATTTTTTCCAGAACTATTTTTGCTTCAATGGCAAATAAAATTCACTCTTATTTTACCTCATTACAGGGTGAAATCAGAAGAAAAACGCGAAAAAAATAATATCAAAAATCTGTAAAGAATTGTTCTCTTAGTGTAGCAAAAGCACAAATCAAAGTAATCGGAGCATTCCAGCTCTCAGAAAACTAATGGGAAAGAAATTAAAAAATGACCTGTTGGTGGGTCAGGCAGGACTCACTAACATATCAACACGACCCACCAGCAGGACGTGTGGGAGCCAACATGTTAAGTTCTAATTTCAATTGTTTGAAGACCATGGCCTTTTCTATTCTAAAAATATCCATTTCTTGATATTATCCAGTCACGTAATTCTTGATTTATCCTTTTCTTTCATATTTATTCTGTCTCCCATTATTTCTCTCAGCCATATTTTTGCTTTTTTTTCAAATCTAATATTTGAGCATTTTAAACATTTCCCTGCTTCCACAAAGGTGTTATTGGCTTTGTCACTAATGTTACAAGATGTGTTGTTTGTGATTTGCCAATTGAGTTAAAGGAAAAGGTTTCTTTGCTGCAGGAAGAAGTCACTGAACAACACCCATGAATATTTAACAGAATTTATCACACTTAAAGATAAACTGTGTTGGCCTGTTGCAGTTAACAGTAGCAATAATTACAGACTGTGAGAGCAATACGACTGAGATTACAGAAAGCTATTGGGATAGCAACATGCCCAACATATATGAAAACATCTGGGCTATCTTCATGACAACGGATGTTCTTGGCCGTCTTCCTGGTCATGGCAAGAATAGAGAACTGTCATTCAGCTGCCTTGACATTCTGCAAAGAGTGTAGGCACCAAAAGCAGTTCTTTTACAGGGTACAAGGAAAAAATTCTAGAAGATTGAATTATGTAACAGCTTCACGCTGGTTGGTTGCTTAATGGACCGATCACGTGAAGCCATTGTGGTTTGGTCGTGGTGTCTGACTGGTTATGTTTTGAATCACCACTACATTATATCCAATGAATACCGCAATCCCATCCTTTTATCTAGTACCCCAGGTTCTTCATCTAACACTGTCTTACTGGCACAATTCTATAACCCAGTTGTTTCAATCAAGAAATCAAACTTTAATTCTTTAACATTAAAAGTTAATTATTTCACGCAGAAGATATTAAAACGAACTGAAATTTGTTTAAGTACGAAATACTTACACGTTGTCAATAAAGCAGCGTTCGTCCAACAACTGCCATATTGTACTTTTCCTAATCCCTTCTTATATTCATGTAGAATTTCAACACTTGAACTCCAAGCAGTGGGACGTTTGCTTCCCTGGTTGCTTTGGTACCAATGCAGAGACATTACAGCGTTCGAATCGTATGCAACCTAAATTGATATAACAATGAAGCAGTCGGGAAATATTGCATAAAATGTTTTGTGCGTGTGTGTATAATATAACAGCATTATGTTATATGGCGTGAGAAATTGAACGAGAAATAATTTACAGTGATCTCACTAAATCCGTAAGTGTAGCAGAGCTAATGGTATTATCTAAAAAGTGGACGGAAAACGTCTGTTTGGTACCAGTCAATCACATGTCGCAAAAGAATTCTGAAAATCCTTTGCCTATTGCAGCCCAACATTTTAAATTCATTTTAGGAAAATTTCCAAATCTACATAATCTCAGCTGATTTTCTTTTTTTTTTTTTTCAAAAAGCACCAGGAAACATTTGTGTCAACGTCTCCCTCTTATTTTTGGTATAGTCTGCCTCTAAACTAGTGCTCTGTGAATGAGCAAGCGCTGCATACAAACTATACACACGTACAAAATAGTAATCATTCCTGCGTCCATTTTCCTGGATGCTATGCTTTAATGGGTTAAACAACGGCGAGGGACCTACCACACAGCAACAAGAGATGTTTCCATAGTTTCCGTCAACCAAACCTTAAAAAGGTTTTGGACGATTACTGGCTTTCTTAGAGTTCACTTCTGTAAGGTACTAAGTAAGGAGACTGAACACCAAAACCTTTAGAATTGCGAAGCGATCTCAATCAAAACGAGTTCGATTGATGACCACCCAGCCTTTCTTCAGTATATCTTAACCAATATGGCCTTCAGTTAAGATAGTAGTGTTATTTCTAACATGCTGAAGGACGACATAAAGGATCCCATATTAACTGGTTCTAAAGTGATTCTATTAACTGAAGAGTTTAGAAGGCAGGGTCTTCATATGAAAGAGAAAATGATGGGGGACCCTTTGGTGTTAACATTACCATTCTGTAGTGATGCCAAATGGAAGAATCGCTAAGAGAACCAAGGAAAATGTGGTGCATTATTTAGTTTGTTCCGAGTTCAATTTCCAATTGAAATTAGTTTTGTTCCGAGCTCAAAATACCAGCTATATGCTGGAGTTGATATTACCCTTATGGTTGTGTTAGAACAAAGATACTAAGTAAATATTGATTTCCAAGTTCAAATCTCATGAAAGTTGACTTCCTTTAATCCTCATAGGGTGGATAAAGTTACGTACCCGTAATATATCTCCCACTCTGCCCCTACCTCACCCATAATACCGAGTTTACCCAAAATACGAACACAATAGGCTACAAACTCTGTGCTGAATACAACAACATCGCCTTTATCGACCACTGATTGCTCAAGGTTGATCCAACATTCAAACTAAGATTCAATCCACTTTTAATCAAACTAAAATTAAATGGCAGCTAATTGACAGAGGTCTTTGATTGTTTCCAGGTACTAATTAAAGTTGTATTCACCCCTATACGAGTTAATCTATGCACAGTGTTCCTTCAAATATACTAATAGTCATAAAAATTAGGATCTGTTAAAATAGATTCGGTTTTAATTTATGCTTCCTTTATAATCTACCCTATAGGACCAGCGCTAGTTTAATCCAACCCCGATGCACCCTACTTTTAAGTTTAGCCGCCTGTAGCCGTAAGAATTTATTCCAACTCGTTTTACAATTTTCAAAATGTTCTATAGTTAGGACAAGATTTTATTCAGAAAGTTTCACTTAATCCACGAAGTTGTAGCAGGCATATTGACAGAGCCCCAAACACCAACTCACTGCCTAGGGATCGAACCTGAATCACTGTGTTCAGACGTAAAAATAGAGCTAAACAATAAAAAGGATGCCGTCAAGGATTGATATCAGTAAGCAATTAATCCATTCGAGTCTAATAAAAAGCAAGCTCAAGATATTTGGCAGTTTGACCAACACAAGAGATCTTTAACTCAGACTCCTAGAGGTGTAGTTTTTTTGTTTTTTTTTTACAAATTGAAATCTCATTAACGATTTCGTCTTTGGTGCCTTTTCTTTGACATATCTTGCCTATATATGTATATAGAAGGTGCATCGTTGATTGTGACACAACGAAGCTCAATGGCTCCAAGAATCGATGAATACAACAACTGCACTCCTCTAAATGATGGTGACTATTATTGACGCCCATCCCACACGACCTACTTTCTATCACAACATTTTTTTCTTTTTGTTAACAATTAATATTTAATTTGTAACTTCAAACTTTTGTTGTCGAAATATTTTACTGTTACTGTCTTGAGAATCTTATAGATCGTCCAATCTATGTTGAGACAATCTCATAGATCGTCCAATCTATGTTGAGACAATCTCATAGATCGTCCAATCTATGTTGAGACAATCTCATAGATCGTCCAATCTATGTTGAGACAATCTCATAGATCGTCCAATCTATGTTTACGCATTAACAAAAAAAGACTAAGAAAAGCACTTACCATTCGATTTAAGCCTTCTACGACTGTCACAGGATTGGAGAACAACGGACTTACGAGTGAGAAAGCTTTACGAAGCAGGTACAGCGTCAAATCCAAAACACCTTCATCAAACTGGAAAATAATAAATTTTGGATTACATAGAAACTTATTCCGTAGAAACTTTAAACCAATCCTTCCCCAGAAATCTTCCAAAACACTTTGGAACTTTTTCCTTGTTATTCTTACAAACGAACCAGACAAGTTCAAAGTGACTATCTTGTATATGTATGTGTATATATGCTTTGAGCAGTCTCAGACTGAGCTACTTTGTAGCTTCTGCAGATTAACACACACACACACACACACACACACACACACACGTGAACCCGGGGCTTTGTGATTGTGAAGCAAACTTAACTATTCTGCCATACTGCATATGGCCTTATGGTAAAGGTGGTAGGCTCCTGTTCATGATATTGAGAGTTCTATTCCTGGACAGAGTGGTGCGTTGTGTCTGGATAAGGTACTTCATTTTATTCGTCAATAAATGTACCAACCGATTGCTTCCGGTGCAGTCGTCTCTCCCTCGATGTTCCACTTGGTTAAGAATGGGAGGGTCGATAGGGAGTTCATGTCTACTGACAGCAGATTAAACAATCTGGAAAGGCCTACAAAAGCCATAGGTAGAGTTCTTCACGACAAACAAGAAATTCAAAATTGTTAAATTCTATAAACTAAAACTGACGAAAACTAGATTCCTACTTGAAGCTAAGTCGGCATAATTAATAATTAACAGAACGTAGTATTTCTATTTGGTTTGCAAGATTCTTGATGTGAATTCGTTTCAAAATAAATTCTATTGAACTTTGGGAGGGGCATTATGCCGGTAATAATAAACACACGCACTGGTTCGGACCTTTGTTATTGTTCAGTATTGTGTTGTTTTTTTTTTGTCAATTATTTCATCGCATTGTTACAATCTCTTCAGTGACACATCTCTCCCATTTCTTTTTCTATTTCTTTTGAACTTACATTCCAGCATTGTGATTTGTCCAAGAAGAGTATGTGTGTGTGTATGTACTTATTAGTGTGTGCATTATATGTGTTTTTTTTTAAAATACGGACTTATGTCATTTTTATATACATAATATTGCGGTTTTGGTTTTCTGTTTTCTTCAGAAACGCACGCATTCATCCATACAACATCTCCCTCAAAGACAGTTAAACAGCTTTCGTTGATAAATGTTGAATAAATTGATAACTATCTATGCGTGAGCATGAGCATGCATATGCGTGTTCATGTGTGTATGGGAGGGCGTCTGTTTGTGTTTGCGTGTCCGTGTAGCAAAGGGGAGAGCATGCGTGTCCTAACAGAACATGGTCTAATGGTTTAATTAACGAGATACGTTCCTTATAGATGTATGTGGGCACCTATATAGGTGTACACACACACACACACTACTGACAAGTTGCACCTGGAAACATCGCCAAGCCTTACCTGTCCTGTGTACCAGTGTTTATAGTTGAGTTGTTCTTTGGTGCCAACGAATATTGTTAAAGACTCATTTAAAACGTAGTCCTCCAGTAGATCGGCACTATCCAAATACACTTGATCAGCTGCAGAAAGAGATTTTCGAAGAAAAGCAATCTATTACAATTCATTTACCTTAAAATTCCATTTACGAAAATATAACGCGATACGCATTTTGCTCTAGAATCCTAACGGACACTCCGTCGCTTGCGACGACGAGTCTTCCAGTTGATCTGATCAACGAAACAGCCTTGTGCAAGTAACTGAGCACTCCACAGACGCGTTCCCTCAACGCAGTTCCCAGGGAGATTCAGTGTGACACAGAATGGGACAAAGCTGGTGCCTTTGAATTACAGGTACAACTCATTTTTGCCAGCTGAATGAATTAAGTTTTTTGCTCTAAGACGACGCACATTCAGGAATTGAACTCACGATCTTACGACCCGCAAACCGATATGCTAACCACTAAGCCACGCCGTGCTTTCTAGAGTCCTAAACTGTTAAAGCTCACGATTCCGTTATATTGAAGTTGGATAAACAATTCCAAGGAAATTCAATTGCCTTACTTAAAAATTGCCCTTAAAAAAACCCCAAAGAAACTTCAAATGCTGAAGAACTTCTGCCTTAAATAATTTATCTTGTGTACACTCCTAATTTTGCGTTAAGAAAAATAGTATTATAAAGGGAGTTACGTGGAACAATTTGGTTTATCATAAGGACAGTAAGAGCTATTTGGTGAGGATAGAGGTCTAGATAAAAGGGCAGGTTCCGCGGCCTGCGTAAACCTTCCAACACTGGTGAGGGATGTGAGTAACATTCCTCTTCAATAGTTTTAATTTAACGGTTGTAAGAAAAACAGGGACGTAGATGTAAATTCCAGGAGGATCAACATTCTGGGGAGGAAGAAGAAGGTTGGGGAAAGACAATAAGTAACGAGAGGAGGATAAACGAGTTCTCAAAACCTTGATCAATGTTAGGAAATCGATTATTAATCTTGACGACCTCTAATCAGCCAGAAAAGTCAACCAGTTCGAATAACAAATCAACATCAGAAACAAACTGAGCCGTATCTGAGTCATGTGACCACTGACCAAAAATGCTCAGTAAGTTTTGATAGGGATTTAATCTGGCAGTATTCAGAATAATTTTGAACATAATTTTTGACATTCTTACAATATCCAGACCACCATGGCTCGAGTCAGTCTGGTTGCACTCAAAACGAATGAGATTGCAAGAAAGTCTTTTGAAAAACGTATCAAATATACAGGTTCTAAGTTTTGACACAAGGCTAACAATTTCCGGTTGGGGACAAGTTGAATGCGTCGGCCATATTGTTCAACCGCTACTTATTTTATAGATCCCAATAGGATGAAAAGCTAAGTCGACCTCTGTGGAACATGAAGATTGGTGAAATGCCGCTAAGCGTTTTCCCCCGGATTGTTAATGGTTCTGCTTTCAACATAAATATATTAACATCGGAATAACGGGAAAAAAGGGCATGTTAAATATATTAACATCGAGAAACAATATAGAAACCAGGAAATGATTAAAATATTACATATGGCCCTTTCTAGGATAGAAAACTGAAAAAAATGGATGATAATCAAATATGTTAGAAATATGGGCATAGAGATTGTCCTGAACAGAACAAAGCCGTAATACGAGTTGTTCATTCGAAATATTGGGTTACCTTCACACCAAGGGTTAAAGAGAACGTAAAATGGAGAGTTGTGGTCGTAAAGATAATAATTCACACTTTCGTCACTTGGAGCTGAAGTCTTCACAAAAATATCCCACTCTCCAATAATACAGTCAGCTGGTGGATGAAGGCTGAGAATCAATCCACATTCGCCATTTTCCTCCGTCTTGCACCACCACAGTTTGTCTTCGTACGGTCCTTTATTCAATTCAACATGGACATGAGTGTCCAAACCAGGAGCAGGACTATCCCCTACAAAACAATGGTTTGTTGAACAGTTTATACAAAAAAAAAAAGCTTCGAACGTTTAAAACAGTCATAAATGGAATTATAGAACTCGTCTGTAAAGAGCCATTAAACCTTCCTTACCGGAATAAGATTGAAAAGTGTTGTGTTGTAATACTTTTATAGTTATTCCAAAGAATCGATCACCAAAGATATTAATCAACGATGGTCTTGAGCAGGGGTCACCAAGCTTTTTTCATGGCGGGCCAGATAACTGAGATAATGATGTGTGTGGGCCGCTTAACCATTTTGTTCAATAGAATACAATGAACACACAAAAAATATAGACAACCAACATATTTATTTACCAAAAAGTTATCAAAGAAGGTGACATTAGCAATAAGATAGTTATATCACACTCAGTATGCACACATCTGAATCTCACAAACTAAGCAGCAGAAAAGGTTGGTGAGATTTGTGAAACAGGTGTTTAGCTTTTAAGATATCATCAATATTTGCTTTGGAATTGCTGCATCCAACCAAGAGAATTGCTTCCAAATGTTCAGTCAACTTCGTTCGATGTGCTGACTTCACATTCTTCATTTTTGAAAAATGTTTGCTCACAGACCATAAGTTCTTCCAAACATTGATGCCAAACCAGAGGCAAATGAACTCGCATTGAAGGTAGTGTGGTGGCGGGCCGGATGAACTGACTTCGTGGACCGTAGTTTGGAGACACCCTGGTCTTGAGGAAAAGTAAAAACATTAACCTATTCTTATTGTTTAGAGGAAGGATAGGGTTATGTGCTTTAAGGACCTCCGTCACTGGCTGGAGATCTGTGACCAACTTTGAATTATTGCATCAAAAAGTACTGTCAGCGAAGGACGAAGTAATATCAGCATTAAAACCGGTGGACAAAGACTCGGTTATTGGAATGATCCTGCCAATGGTTTTTCTAGTTTTCAGATTCTCACACAAGGCTTCGATCGATCAGATTCGAGTGTAGAAGACACACGAAGTAAAACCAGTGCCGCCTGAAGGAAGGGCCACTCTGAACAATTGCCTGGAGGTCTCACAAGTTTGGTGGGATCTCAGCTTTGATCTATGTACAGTTTGACGTCAAGTAAACACTTTAGAGACTGAGAACATCGATTTCCCTATGAGACAACCCCGGGTGCAGCAGCGTGGGACGGAACCCGAAAGCAAAATTTTCAGCTGCACAGCTTTGCCGGCAGACATTGGGGGGGGGGGCGAAGTTTGGGAAGGTTCAAGTTCCATTTGTTCTTTTTTTTATAATTAAATTTTGAAAACAGGAGAAACGGGAAGCTGATATAGCAATACCTTTTCCAATTTACTGAGGTTTAATAAAGACAAGGGGAATGGTGCCAACCAAAATATTTCGTTTGCAGACTTCGTGCACAGTTGAGGACTGTTTTTCACAGGGGGGAAAAATACATTGAGGGACAAGAAATGTAAGGTAGGGGTGGGGTGAGAGTACATATGACCACCAGTCACGTTTGTAATCTGGAATTTAAAAAACTAACTTTACATCTTGGTTACCGAAATGTCAGTATCCATATAAAAGTAGGAAGGAACCTCTAAGGTCTGGAGTAGCGAAACCTTCGCCTGCAGAGAAATCTTTAAAAAAAATCTCAAAGGAAAAACCGGTTCCGAGCTCTCCACACCAAAAACAAAAAGTTGTTAACACTAGGAATTAGTAAAATTAAAGATTCAACAATTTCCTTCAGCACAGATGCAACCCACCACCCTCGCCCCCAGATTCCTTCGAGCTGGCAACGGAACCCTGATACTAAAGCGTTTCCCCGCCCCTGCTCTACGCGCTTGCATGACTTGCTAGAAAGAGCAGTCAAAATTCCAAATCATTTCCTACTGTCTTAAACATTGTATTGAATCTAAGGCCTTTTCTACTCTAGACACAAGGCCCGAAATTTTGGGGGAGTGGGGGCAGTCGATTAGATCAATCCAGTACGCAACTGGTACTTAATTTATCGACCCCGAAAGGATGAAAGGCAAAGTCGACTTCAGCGGAATTTGAACTCAGAACGTAAAGACAGACGAAAGACCGCTAAGCATTTCGCCCGGCGTGCTAACGTTTCTGCCAGCTCACCGCTCTATATGGAATCTAATGTGGGATAATCATGGCTAGGATGTTTTTCATTAAAAACCAGAGACCACCACGTGTTAAACAGCAACAAGAGACAAAAAAAATACAAAAAATTTTTTAAAAGAAATTGTCTTACCTGCTAAGAGAACGAAGGACACTTCATGTACATCTGGATCATACATATCACTAAAAGTGATTTTTATCTTAAACGGAAGACCACGACGAATTATTAAAGCTTGTTGTTGAGTAGAATAAAATTTAAATGTGTGATGTAGGAATGCATTAGAGGTTATCATGTAGTCAAAGCGGATGACACGGAACACGTTGCACAGGAATTCAGGATCGGCAGCTAGAAAGAAAAAGGAGAATGTGGGCATTGAAATTACGACGATTTCATTTAAACATTCACAATTAGAATTAAAGAATTTTGAATAAGAGATTAACCATAGAATCCTACATGGAATTAATGGTCTTGGTACTTCCATAGTCAAAGTGGTCGGGTTGACCTCTTCCGCTTCTGCTCCTCGTAAAGTGAATTTACTTCGCCGTTTCCACTTTCTGCCATACAGGCGACAGTTGACACAATTAAAACTAGCAAATGGACTGGTTAGGGAGAAAATATTGAACACAGACATCCTGAAAATACAAGAAATTCTTTGACAAAAGAGAAACAACTGTAAAGAAAAAAACAAGTGAGGGTAAAACGTTTTCTAATGCAAACACAAAGCCCGAAATTTTTTTTTTGGGGGGGGGGGGTCAGTCGATTAGATCGACTCCAGTACGCAACTGGTACTTAATTTATAGACCTCCGAAAGGATGAAAGGCAAAGTCGACCTCGACAAAAAGGTTAAAATATTGTTGCAACGCTTCTTAAACAATGGTGATGAAAAACTTTCTTACGAACTAGGCACCGAAAGTCAACTAGAGAAGGTATTAAACGAATATTTTCAGAATAAAAGAACAAATAACGTGATTATTTTCAGAATAAAAGAAGGTATAAGGTGGCTATTTTAAGAATAAATGACATTTCTAATTCAAATGAATATTACAATATTTTAGTTTCTCTATCTCTGTCCCTCAATGCTAAACCAAAACTAGTCAAGTGATACCGATTTCTTTATTAGGCATAAAGCCCTAAACATAGATGGGGACACCACAAAAACAGACAAAGCCGCAGTGGGGGACAAAAAACATAAAACGAATGTAAATGAAATGAAAGTTATATAAAAATGAAAATGGACGCATGGGCCCCATTTCCATGCAGTACCATTTGAACCGTTGTATGTATTATTTACAATTGTTCTCCCCACCCTTTAATTTCATACTTTTTTTTTTGTCTTTAGTAGAACTTCATTAGTGGTTCGATATCTCTTAAATCCACCACTGGTGGAAACTCTTTAAATTCCACCTCCACTCCTGGCGGGTCAACGTTATCTCCACACATCTCTTTCAATTTTCCATAGTTTTCCTCTTCCTTCAATATTGCCTTCATATCCTCTGCGTAGACATATCAAGGCACCTTTACTCTTACTATTGAATGTAACTTGATAATTTTTTTCTCTGTATCAATATTTTTGGGGTACGTTACATAACACCATACTCCTTCTCCTCCTCGTATCTTCTTTCTTTTCTCTTGGACTTTTGGTTCTCTTTTTTTCTTCTTCCATAAATAGTCTCTCTTGTCCTGTACTACCTGGTCCACACTCTCCTCCTGTTCTGTTTGTGGCTTTCTTTGGGTGCACCATACCTTCATGTGGCCCCTTTCTCCACACGTGAAACACACTGGCGGCCTCCACAGTAACTCTCAGTCTCACATCTTCTGGCAGCACAATCTCCTTCACCATACTATTCAAATCCTCTGTTGTTGCCTGAATCGTTAATTCGATCCCACATCCCCAGTAATCTACCTTCTCGGTCCATGTAGCCTTCAGTATCTTCCCGTCTTTCATATTATATATTATGACTGTCATCAGCCATTCTTCTTTCAGTTCGGGTGGCACCTTACCCACTCGCACCTTGGCCACACGTTTGCCGCAGTACAAAGGCAAGAGAGCCCATTCGTCTGTCCGTGTTGCCTCTGTGGAGTGCTTTATTGCTTCCTCCTTCGTTGTGAAGCGCACCTCCACAGTGGCGTATCTCCTCCCTCTCGTAACGTGTGTTGTAAATCTTTTCAATTCCTTTATACATTCCTCTATGGCTTCTATCAGTGCAATTTCTATTTTTCTTGTGGCTACCTTCATGGTTTTAAATGTTACCGTTCTTTTTAACGCGTTGGCCGATAAATCTTCAGGTGGCATTAGCTTCAGAATATTACCTTCCTTAGTGATTAGTTTTTCACTCTCCTTCATCTTTCTAGGCTCCACTTTTATCTCGCGGACCTCAAACTCTCGCGTGTCTACTCCTTTGCCCGTTGCGGCCGCATAACTTGGGCCTGCCTCCGGCTCCTTCTCCATTTTCTCACAATGGGAACCAAAACAACAATTAACAACTTTGGCAACAATTCAATCAACAATTCAATAAACAGTTCAACATAAACTCACGTATTAACTTCACAGAGACCCAAAACTAGTCAAGTGACACCTTCTGCAAATCAATGTCAAACGGGAATCATCGTCATTTAATTACCTGGCAGAGACAATCCAACAAAAAGAAGAAAAAAACTGCTTCACAAACGGTTATATATATATGCGTGTGTTGAACCTATGTGTTGTTACATAATGTTGGTCAGTCTATGAATGGAAATGAACGAAACCAAAAAGGAGTAAGAACAGGCCATTAATTCATAAACATATAAATCTAGAGACCTTGGATCAGATTCTACTCGAGACGTCACCAAATCAAAATTGGTTTGTTTGTTTTTTTTAATAAATCTCTCAAATTTCTTCTATTTCAGTTCGAAAATTCCGGCAGAAAAGAGAAAACTCTAAATGGATAAATACTGGCTTAGAAACTTTAAGTCAGTCGTAAGTTCATATCTCCAACAGGAATTTTGTACTTCAGGAGACGATTGATTGGTAAAGATACACCTGGAGATGTTACACTATCTTCCTTCTACGGTGGTTCGTGTGGTTGTGGTGAAGGTTAGGGTGGCAATTTGACAGCTATCTTTAGCATGCCGGGCAACCGCAAGAGGATCCTTGTTAGTTGTATATGGCAGCTAAAAGAGTTCAATTGTGTTTCCAAACAAACTTTCGTTTATATTTTAAAGCCAGAAAAAAGAAATCGAAGATAAAGAGAACGGAATGTTCTAATTTGGTATTTTGATTATGCATTACTTATTGAATAAGATATAAGTTAGAAGTTATACAACCATCTAAGGGATAGACGTATCCGTGGGCACTCCTGGTGTCTTACCTCACTATGTATAGTTCTGGTTATAAGGTGTACAGTAGTAGGTAATTTAAAGGTAAAAACCGTGGTTTAATATATAGAGAAGATAAGAAATAATTAACAATGAGAAGTGGATCATTGGTGTTTAAAAGTCATTGTTTAATTGGATTTGGAACCATTTACAGTTTATTTTCTTATCTCCTTTTCAGACACAAATTATAAAGTTCCTCTAAGTGGATCCCTCGAAGAAATTTCTGGAGTTTCACAAGATGTCTTTTAATAAAATTGAATAACAATTTATTTTACAAATGTTATAAATTATTTTGAAAATAGGTTAGTTCAAAGTTTTCTCGTCAGTACTGACCAAACTTATCAGATGTTGTTATATACCGCTGGGGACAAAGCGCTTCCAACTCTTTCTTCATTGCACCGGGGGGGGGGGGTCATTTCGGCCCAAATTAACTAAATCTTCTACCTATCGTCATGGGTGGGGGTCTTCCAAGCGGTCTTTTCCGATCTCTTGGATACCACCTGGCAACTCCACGGATTATCTGTGAAATTTGCGCCATGTCGAGCCCAACGGAACTTGTAATTTTGGTATTCTGCGATCACGTCGATCGCTCCTCTCATTTTGGATGTACTCACGCCATGATATTCCTAGCATGGATTTCTCCATGGCCTTCTGTCTTGTAGCCCGTCGATGCTCTTCCCTCATCGTAGTAGCCCACGTCGCAATTGCGTATTAAGGGCGCAGGCAAGACTGTGCCGTTGAAGAAACTAGGATCTTGTCCGGCTTTGCTTTCAGCACATCTTTCATCGAGGCCAACGCCTTCCATTCTGCTCTTATTCTCCCAGAGACTTCAGTATCCACGAAACAGCGTGCTTTCACTGTGTCCCAGGTAGACGTGTTCATTTGCCTCCTCGATTTCATCGCTTTCCACCTCTATTCGGCTTTTTGCTGCGTCTTCGTGCAGTCCATTTTAAGGCCTACTATTGAGTTAAGGGCGTCCAGCTCTGTTAGCATAGTCAACCGCTGATCTGTGGTTTTGGCGATGAGTATAATGCCATCTGCAAATCAGAGATGTATTAGTAACTCGCTGTGGATGCCCATGTATTTTAATGTATTTTATACGAATGAAATTTCTCTCGGACACAAGTTTTGTTTATGAGGGTGTCTGTAAAATGCGAATTTGGTTTCCATGGTTTTTGGAATATCTTACAAGGGGTTCTACAAAAAATAACATGGGAACTCGGACAAAAATTCTTCATGTTGTAGTTTAGTAGGCCAGTCCTAATTAAGCAGACCTACGATCAATGCCATTCCATTTGTGGCTGTCCCATCTTTTAATAACATATATTACCTGATCAAATGTGTCGTTTTCTTTTTTGAACCAACAGGGTGACTTGAGGGAGATTTGACTGCTATTTCTTAGCAGACAATTGATCGCTTTGTAACTCCTTTAATTAATGACTGATTTCCCAATAAACTGACGTTCTTCTAAATCTATTTTATACTGTTGTGGGGATTCGAAACCTAACTGCTAGGTAGTCAGTCACACACTACGAGTGAGCCACCATAGTTCCTCACGCGATCGGTCTATAAATCAACTAATCAGCGTGAGATTGTGGCGTGATATGGCTTTCTCGAATGTTCTAAAATTTGGCTTCTGGTCCTCTATAAAAACCGTTCGGCGTGCAACTTAGAGCGCAGACGACCAACGGATCGCTCACGTCATAGATCGCCTCGGATATGACTTCGTGTCTTGTTTGGACTGGCCGTATGTTGTCATACAGATAGCTTTCTATAATTTCAGGGCAATTTCTCTCTCTCCGTGTCGGTAATTATTAATACTGTTCACTGTAAATAACCAACATCAAATATCTTTATGCCCGGCGATAAATATTTCAGTTAAATATTCACGGGTTTTTTTTCTTGTTTCGTTTATTATTCATGCAACCAACGAAGTATATCTTCATTGACCTGTTCAGCTCGAGCGACGGCAAGCACTCACCAACAATACAAATACGATCCCAAATATCAACTTACTGCTTCTGAATCGAAGCTGAAGTCACTGTGTTCAGATGTAAAAATGACGATCACCAAAAGGATTCTGTCAAGGGTCGATGACGTCAGCAAACAACTGTCCGTTCAGATCTCTGTTAGACACATCAAGAACTTGTTCTTCTTTAGCAGTAGGTAGTTGACCAATGAAAATAAGAGAACCAACAAATGTTTAACTCCTTAGATCCTATTTATGATAAACTACACATGGAATTGTCATTAACGATTTTGACAGACGTTGACAATATATAGTGTGCCTGATAACTAGTTAGTTGACATTGCTTAAAAGGGGCCCCGGTTGAACTGTCATATTTCCGTATCTGTGCACTGGATGTACCATCTCCGTTGACGCTTTTTTCGTTAACAGACACGGAAATATGTCGGTTCAACGTCTGAACAACCACAGGTCCTCTTTTAAGGCACCAGAAAGGAGCAACATCACATCTCTAACCAGCCGCGTATGGCGCTAAAAAGAGGAAGGAAACCCATACATAATTAAATGGAGGCTTCTTGAACAGCGAAGGACTTATATAAACGGGAATAGACGATGTAAGCTTTGCTTGGAAGAGTGACCAAGGATAAAAAAAACTCGCTTGACCCAGGGACCTTTTTAAACTCCAGGAAAGATGTATTTAGGTCAATGCCCGCATCTAAGGTGTTTTCAGCTGCAAGCTTGGAATTCTCTATTCCTAGCTTGCAGTACGAAAAATCGTCGGAATCGACGTAAGGGAGATACCCCATCCTGCGTATTAACACCGCATGGCCAATGTATGGCCAATTCGGGTCTATACTTTTTGTTTAGAAAACTAACTGACCTTGACGTATTCGTCCCTCCAGTTGTAGAAACGTTATGTGCTTTGGCTATGTGAGTGTGACGAGTCGCCTGCGAAACCAATGGTCACTCTCTGACCAGCCATAATCAACTTCCTAAAATTTATTTATATATATTAAATATAAAAAAATTATATATATATATATATATATATATATATATATATATATATATATATATATATATATACATAAATATATATATATATTTCAAAATGTTACCACATGTGAATCATTGGCGATTTTTTCCCCCCGTCTTCCTTTTCTATTAGACTTTCCTCTGTTTCTGAAGAAGAACTCTGCCCGAAACGTTAAACCATCTTTCTTTCCTTCTCTGGGCGCCTGCTAATACTTTACATGTACCACGTCCTCGCGTTGTTGCTTTTTCGTGTTTGTTCTTCGTTTTTTGGGGGGGGTTGGGATTATATATATATATATATATATATATATATATATATATATATATATATATATATATATATATATATATATACTCTATTGAAAAGCAGCAGAAATATCACAAAAACTGTTACTCACAGCTTCACATTCCCGTTCGTCGGACAGTTTTGTATATATCATCAGTAGTTCATATATCGGAAAAAGAAACACACTCTAAAACATACGATGACAGCTAGGCTGGCCGAAACTTCGAAGTCACTGTCAATACTATTCTTGTTAAAGAACAATAAATTCATATTCTGCCAAAATGTATTGAGTAATCTTTCAGTTTAATGCAAAATTGTTTTTATTATAACGTAAAAACAAACATTAATATATATAAATATGTAGTGAAACTACCTATCGCCATTATATACAAAACCATCTATCGCCATTATATACAAAACCATCTATCGCCATTATATTCAAACAGACCATCTTCTCTCACTATAAATATGACAGATGCGAGCGTAGTAGAAAACATCTCTTTCCCTGTTATCACCTGACTGATTATTATTTGAAGCGGCAACTGCCTCGTACCGTTCCCGCCAGAACGCAAACTGACCAATCACAGCCCCTAATAAGGTCACGTGATAGTGTTTTTCTAATGTCTCTCTGGAGCCCCTATTTTGTTATAAATAGACTAAATTATACCCGCCAAATCGTCTCGGTTCAGATATCTTAGAGACCTGTTCCGTGTACCACACAGAGCAGCAGTAGCAGTTCCAGCGACGACATCAACAGCATCTCCAACTGCGACTACCAGCATCGCCGCCGCCAGTCAACACGACACTACGACTACCACCATCGTCAACACCACTTCAACTACGAACTACAAGATTCGCCACCAGCATCGCCAACATCGTCAACATGACTTCTACGTACTCCAGCTAACCAAAACTACCGCAGAACTTCTAACTCTGTTTGTGCGATTCACCTTCGCCACGATAGACAACAGACAAGAACCCAGCCTGCGAAGAACATCTGTATACAAGAACCCGGCTTGGCATGGAAGCCCTAACATCACGACGAGTGATCGCGCTGCCCCACACGCCTCAACTTCTTACATACAGACTCTTACTATTGTGTACTCTAAGAACTGGCAAATTCTTATATGTGTTACTGACTCCCTTTCTATCTGCTGTATCTCACGCATACACATACATGTATCACTTACACACTCTTTTCTTTACACGACGGCCTGTCTTTTATTATGTTTTATTATGTCGCATTCACACTCACACACAGACATACATTTTAATGTGTAGTAACGCTGTGCGCATGCGTAGTCTCACGCATGCGTGGAATTCAACAACCAAGCTTTCCCGCTTTGATCTGTCTCTTTCTTGCTGGCCAGCGATTGAGCAAGGACGTGTTTAGCTATCTCTCTCCATCTTTCGAACTTACGCTAGACAGCTCGCTCACATCTACATACCAACGTCCCAACAACCATGCTCACACACACAGAAGACGTCTCAACAAACAAGAGCTAAAGATGTATATTTACCACCATGAATAAATGTTGTTGAGTTGATAGTCTGGAGTTCAGCGTTCCGTTAATTCTTAATTTAATATAGGAAGACAGGTGTACACCTAATGATGTATAACCTACTTCGCTATAGTCGTGACCCCAACTAAGAAACAAACGCGGCCATGGATTCTGGACTACCAGCCTATAAACTGGTGACCCCGACTAAAGAACAAATGCGGCCATGGAGACTGAATTACCAAGCAACGATGACCACCAACATCTGCAACCATAGTCAACACGACTTACTATGTACACCAAACTAAACCACCGCGGCAAATCTCTCTCTTCGATTCTGTTAGGTGACTTAGCTTCACCACGATAATAAACAGACAAGAATTACAGCCTGCGATACTTCCAATTGTGTACTCAAGAACTTGGTATAAAACTCTCACGTGTACTGACTTTCTATCTGCTGTAATATCTCACATACATATAGACGGCCTGTCTTTTATTATGTTCTTATATGTCGCATTCACACTCTCACATACACATACATCTTTTATGCCACACTAAATATCTCTTGTTATTCATTTTATACGGTTGTGTTTATCATCTTCTATCGTCACATGCGAACAATTTCATCTTGGGTTAAAAATCTCATCAAGGTTTTCGCTAATGGTCGTACAGAGATTTGTCTGTCGACCGTCTGTAAAAGCGCACCTCTTCAAACACCATCATCACCGAGCAGCCTTTTCGCCACCAGCTTCGTTCAACCAAGATTACCACCGCGCCGACAACAACTACTACTACCAACTACAAGCATTCCCCCGACGTCGCCAAGTTTCAACAGGACATCATTACCACCGTCAACATCATTACCACCACACATACAGAACACAGCTATATTACAGTTCCTGCGCCGACGTCTTCACCATCAATGTACTGTCTACCACAATGTCGTGCGCCAACAACCCCACCACCAGGGACACACCATATAAACACACTCGGTTTTATCTTCACTGTGGAGTGGAATTTATCCACTCACGCACAACAGTCAGAGCTAGCCGACTTGGATATTTAATACCAGGTAACAGGTTTCAACTAGCATCCGACACTCAACTATAGCTCTGCTCACTGACCACGACTTCTTGCGTATTAACATTCCAAATTTCCTTGTGTAACTTTTATAGAATATTCCGTACCAGGTAACCGGTCACAACTAGCATCCGACGCTCAACTACAGCTCTGCTCACGGACCACAACTTCCTGCGTATGGACATACTATAATCTTGTGTAACTCTTATACGAACTGGATTTTTCTCTACAGACACTTTTAATGTTCTGTGTTTTTTCTCACACACACTTGTGCACTCACACATTTTCTTTCATTTGTACATGTTCTCACGAGTGTACATTCATTTCTTTCATTTTTCTTTGTGTGTGTTTGTGCCGCATCTTGTGGGTGGTTTCCAGTGGCCATCCTGCCTCAGGCGTTCCAACAGAATTATATTATCGTGCGTTCCGCGCTGGCAAGGGAGCTCTGTAGTAACGCTGTGCGCATGCGTGGAATTCAACAACTAAGCTTTCCCGCTTTGATCTGTCTCTTTCTTGCTGGCCAGCGATTGAGCAAGGACGTGTTTAGCTGTCTCTCTCCATCTTTCGAACTTACACTAGACAGCTCGCTCACATCTACATACCAACGTCCCAACAACCATGCTCACACACACAGAAGACGTCTCAACAAACAAGAGCTAAAGATGTATATTTACCACCATGACTAAATGTTGTTGAGTTGATAGTCTGGAGTTCAGCGTTCCGTTAATTCTTAATTTAATATAGGAAGGCAGGTGTACACCTAATGATGTATAACCTACTTCGCTATAAATGCTACAATAAATATTACTGTTATTCATCTTTATCGGTTGTGTTCTATCGTCTTCATTACTGGCATTTACGAATTCACTATGTTATCGAAGTATAACATATATATATCATTTGATATATTTTTGTGTTCGACCGTGTGACGCGTTTAATAAAGGAGCCCTGTTTTCCATTCGTCACCATTTCTCCATTTGGGTTCGCACGATCGTCCTTACAAATATATATGTGTGCCTGCGTGTGCAACGCTGAATTAGCCATTAAGCAAAATAAGGATGTGCTTAGGGCATCAAGGAAAGGGGCGCATCACAGAAATGGTTTACGACACAAAAAAAATCATTTTAAATTTGCTGAAATAATATTTGGGATACCTTATCTCTATAGAGAACAAAAGAAGATGCGTTGCGTAAGATTAATTTTGAGGATCTAATCAAAGACTTTTTAATTAAAAAGCAGTAAGAAAAAACTTTTCAAATATAAATAAAATGGAAGCAGTGGATAGTGTAATGAGGAATATTGTGTCTTTGACAAACAAAAAATATCCTTTTAAACTCTAGGAACAAGGCCCGAAATTTTTGGGGGAGGGGGTCAGTCAATTAGATCGACCCCGGTACGCAACTGGTACTTAATTTATCGATCCCAAGAGGATGAAAGGCAAAGTCGACTTCGGAATTTGAACTCAGAACATGAAGACAGACGAAATACCATTTGGCATTTCGCCCGGAGTGCTAATGATTCTGCCAGCTCGCCGCCTTTGAGAAAAAAATATATATTGTTTACGAATGTTCACTGCCTTATTTAAACTATATTAGCAAAGCAAATGACCTTCTCTAAATGCATTAAAAACGTTATAACATATTCGGAACACTATTTCAGAAGATTATCTCCGGTCTCTTTGAGCATATGAAGGACAAATTTAGCTGGGATAGAATGAGTAAAACAATTTATTTGCCTCAATTCTCCAGAATTATATTTGAAAACAGACTCGTGCACATTAATATGCATCCTTAAACATTAAAAAGATCAGAAGCTCAACAAAAATTTTGAATATCTTGGTCAAATGAAAAAGGATCATGGAAAAATGGCACGTGATATGAAATTAACGAAACTCATCGAGATCCAAAAGCCTAACACAAAATATTCTCTTTAACTTCCTCCAGATCTGCTGGAGTGGTTCTCTTTCATATATATTTATACACCAGTTATTGAGAAGGATTTATTAAAATCAGTCATAACTTATTTTAGACATCCTTTTTTTTTTTATTATTATTAAAAATTATCAAATTAGACATTAGCGTGGGAAAAATTGACTTGGAATCCAACTGAGAATAGAATCTTGATTATTAAACAAAAAATTATCCAGATATTTTATTAGCAATCTCAATTAAAATCGGGTTGAAGATGAGGAAAACTTTTTTTAAGAAAAAGTGCCTGTCACCTGACTACGTTTCAAGCTCTCTCAACTTTAACAACAACAACAACATCTCTACGGACCATTTTTTTTTCTCCCAAAGATGATGCAACAGTACAAAAGGATGATACAATACTTGCAATGTAATGTTTGCTAACAGGTAGGGAGAAAATTTTGTCCCATTTATCCATTTTGTCCTACCCACCGCTGTACAAAAATAAACTTTGTTTTCCATTTTACTGTTAGCGTTGTTTCATTTAAAGATTTTCAGAAATATTGATTGTTTATATTTGAAATACACACACACACATATGGTGGGGAGCCACCAAAATCTTTTAAGTGATTAGGGCCTCTATGAGTTTTAATCCGACCCTCTGTGTGTGTGTGTGTGTGTCTGTCTGTTTCCTTCACTACTGCTTGACATCTGGTGTTCGTTTATTCACGTCCCTGTAACATAGCGATTCGGTAAAAGTCACCGATAGAATAAGTACCAGACTTTAAAAAAACTACGGGGATTGAATTGCTGGACTAAACCGTTCGAAGTGGTGCCCCAATGTGACCGCAGTCCAATGGGTGGAACAAGTAAAAAGACAAAAATGCGAGAGAAAAGTTTATTAGATCTGTTAACATTCTTTAAATTTTCTCTTCCTCTCTCTTTCCCTCCTCATTCCCCGTTTCCCCCTCCCTTCACCGACACTTGTTACTGCTCCCCACACCCTCGTCCTCCTACTCTCACTTTTCCTTATATTTCCTTTTCTCTCTGACAAAGTCTCTGGACAGAAACCTTACATTTCTATTCTTCCACTAGACAGAGAATACTTCATCATTTCAATTATTTCTTTTGCTATTTGCCTTTCCCTGTTATTTAGCCTCTGACAGAGTACAAGACGTTCCAACCGTCTCGTCTTTTCCTACATCTACGTCTACATTGCCTCATATAGCCTTCCTTTTCATTAAATATCATACGATTTGAAGAATATCTTACTATTGTTTCTAGTATGTCGTACAACCACATACAGATTTACCAGTTAAAGTTTTGCAAGATCCATTACACCTTCTTCATAGAATATATATTTTAATCTATTCATTCACCTGTGATGTTCGTTTCTACTTCGTGGGTCGACTAAACAGTTCCATTCATAAATTTTATTGAAGAAAAACGACTTCTTTCTCGTTTTTTTCCCCTGACAATCATCACAATAAAGGGACATAACTCTGCACTTACAGAAGGCTTTCGCAAAAGAATTAGCATAAATTGGCAGCAAATTAGTGTCAGGGCTCCATAGCTCAGTTGGTTAGAGCGCCAGTCTAGTAAACTGGAGGTCGAGGGTTCGAATCCCCCTGGAGCCTTTTTTTTGTCATTATATTTGTAAGTGTTTTTTTTTACAATCACTAACAATTATATACAAAGAAGCATTTTTTAAAAATAGATTAACGTGAGGCTCTATAGCTCAGTTGGTTAGAGCGCCAGTCTAGTAAACTGGAGGTCGAGGGTTCGAATCCCCCTGGAGCCTTTTTTTTTTTCTATTATTTACGTTATTATAAAGAACCTTAATGATAATTATATGGTAGCATTTTTAAGCTAATTTACATATTTTCAAGTAATGTGTTTATTACCAAGATGTAACGTAATGATTCTGTTGTAAAATGGAAGACAAAATAACGAAGAGTAAGGCGAAAAAGAAAAATAATATCAAAATTATAAATTAAAGCAAAAAATGTGTAACAGAAGCCCCCAGTGAGGATCGAACTCACGACCCCTGGTTTACAAGACCAGTGCTCTAACCACTGAGCTATGGAGGCAACTATAGTAACGGCCATCAAAAATAATATATAAATTAAATTAGTTTTGAAATTTTGGCATCGGAGACAATTTTTTTTGGCTATTCATTTGATTTTAACTGAAAAGATTTTTGTTACTTCTCGTCAGTTTTATTCCCGATTATAAACGATTATTGCTAATGAGAGACAGGAAATGACTTTTCTTCCACCTTGCTGACGTGTTTCATGTTGTTCCGCTGGTTTTTGACAGAACACACCCGCAGTACAAATGGGGTGGATCTATAGAGAGAGGGGTAGATGTCTGTGAGTGTTTGTAGACATATATATATATACACACCGGTCTCATTATTATAACTTGTTACGAATGGACAATCTCAAGTTTATAATTAAAGAAGATTAAATATAAAATATATACGCCGTAGATATTTAGCGTATATAATTATATAGTTGGGTAGGGTAAATCCCAGCTGTTTCCTATTAAAGTACAATGTATTTACGTAAGGTATGTATATAAATAAATATATTTAACAACATCCTCGGAGATAGTGAAATATTTCTTTCCCGGAATTAATTTAATTATAAGAGGCAGACACTAAAACTAATTAAACCTATTGAGGGAAGATCTATGTAGTTTAAAACATATTAAGACCTTGGATTATGTAAACCTATTACTGGATGGCCATAGATGGAATGTCTTTGTGTAGAGGTCGACAGGATCAGGACTCATTTAGCGTTACGAATTATTTGTGAATTATCGAAAAATGTTCCGTCCTAATTAATCATAGTTTGATTAAAACGGACACATTATCTATTTCTTTGCAATAAAATGTCTCTAATTAGTTTTGTTGATTTATGATTACTGTCGATAATTTTAGGAAAATTAGTTTAGTATACATCATTTTTCATTTGCCGTGGGTTTTAAAGACTGTCTCGGCGATATTCCAAATAAATGAAGACATTATTGAAAATATTAAAATATTCACAATGTCTTTACATCCTGTTGGGAGTTATTTACTGATAGTTCATATAAAATATATATTGCCAGGTGCTTTATCACTGTTTCCTTAATTACTCACAAAAAGAAAAACAAAAGCAGAAGAACGGTTCTGTTTAAAGATCGTAACGCAGTTTCAGAATCACTGAAACCTTGAATATTTAAGAATCTTTGTGACGGAACCTGCAATGGTATTTATTAGTAAAACACTCTGAAGTTGGAGCAACAGAGCAGGATTTCTTCATAGGACAACGGCCATCCTGAGGTTAGTGGAACAAATCGTCCTAGGGCTTGTTTTAAGATTCATGCTTATTTTATCAAAGTGTTAATTTCCGAGAACGTAAACAAACTTACACCGGTTGTAAAGCAATAAGGTGACAACACACACACACACACAGACGTGTGTGTATAGAAACAGGCAGATAAATATACTACAAGTTTCCACATAGTTAGCCCAGGGTTACACAAGGTACCACACATTGGGACCGAACCTGAAGCTAACTGGATGTGAAGAAAACTTCTTCACCACACCTAAACAAGTCTCATATTAATTAAAAATCCCCACATGTTCACAGTATTTGTCAGACCTTCAGATGTACTTTTTTCAAAAGAGTCCTCTCAGCTTTATACAGCTCATGACTTCCCCAAATCTTAACCAAGTGTTGACAGCCAATTCTACTTGAAATAAGTTGTATGTCAGGAATGGGAATCTTTTTTGAGAAATGGGCCACATGAGACATGACTCATCATGAAGCAGGCCACACTGCTAAACAAAATTCAAAGTAATTTTGTTGTCAGCCAAGCTATTCAGAGAGTCCAGCAAGCTGCAATTTGCCTGGGGTTGTTGTATGATTTTCAGATCCTGCTTTCTGAATTTTTAAACAAAACCAAATCATTAATTAAACAAAATAACCATCATCATCATCATCATCATCATTGTTTAACATCCATCTTCCACAGTGACAGGGTTGGACAATTCAACAGGATTTTGTGAGCCAGAGAAGTGCAGTGAGTTCCAGAGTCTACTTTGGTTTGCAGTCTATGGGTGAATGCCCTTCCTAAGGAAGCCTTTTTCATGACACCAGCACTAATGGGGTTGGCAAGGAACTCACAAGACCAAGAGAATGACGGCCGGGGGGGGGGGCAGGAACAAATGTTTTGTGCCAAGCTGGGAAGAGAGAAAAAAGGTGATGGTGAGGCGGAGTCAGAGAAAATCTTCAAAATGCAAGAAGGTGGAATATGAAAGAGAATAGGGACAAAGAATCAGAAAGAGTAGGTAAGTTCACTGGAGTGTGAAATGGTTAGAGACAGGGTAGAGGTGAACCTAGTGAACTCTGAACAGAAGTGGAGGCACAGTTCATGGTGAATCTTGTAATAAAAGTGATCCCTTGCATAAACTTTAGCACCAACTGACAATGAAGATTTTGTCATTTTCATCTTCTCATCTTACCAAGAGGGTGCCTGGCTCTTCCAGCACCTCAGCCTTATAGATGATTCATAGTAATGCCAGAACTGTTTGGAGTTGCCTTGACAACTTTTTCTGAGAAATACCATTCTTCGCTGTTGTAGTAAGTAATTAAGCAAGTATAGAAGTTTTCGACTCCTTTTATTGTCTGTTGTAAAAACAATAACACGATTAAATATGTTATCCAAACAAAACTTGTCCATTTACTTTGGTGATATATATATATATATATATGTATATATATATATATATATATATATATATGTATATATATGCTGATGATTTTGTGTGAGTGTGTGCGTGTTGATGACCTTGTTCTTATAGCTGAATCACTACCAGAACTAGAGAAGAAATTTCAGACATAGAAACAAGGTCAGCAAAAACCAAATCTTAATAAGTAGAAAACCAGATAAATCACAAATCCCTCACGCCCACCCCAGGTAGATGGCCATGCTCAAGGTGTAGGTAGGGATTCCGTAAGATGTACCTATTTCTCCATAGTGTAAGCTATGGAGATATAAGAAGTGCAACAATATCAAAGGAAGGTTAACCGGGATGATTGTTTTTGTGTGGAAGGTGCACAGATATGATCAACATTAAAAACATTCAGAAAATAGATTCCATCAAATGCCAAAGGGGAAAACTAGAAGTGTTTGATAACTTTGTTACCTAGGTGACCAAGTTGGTAGCAGGGGTGGATGCTCCGAGAGTGTAGCTGCTGGAATAAGAGTAGGATGGGAAAAGTTCAGAGAGTTCCTACCTCGACTGGTAACAGAAGGTCTCTCTCTCAGAGTGAAAGGCAGATTGCATGATGCCTGGGTGAAAACAGCCATGCTACATGGCAGTGAAACATGGGCCATGACTGCTGAGGACATGTGTAGACTTGAAAGAAATGAAGCTTGTATGCTTTGCTGGATGTGCAATGTCTGTGCATGCACGACAGAGTGTAAGCACCCTGAGAGAAAAGTTGTGCATATGAAGCATCAGATATGGTGTACAAGAGAGATGACTGAGCTGGTATGGTCATGTGGCGATAATGGAAGGACAGCTGTGTGAAGAAGTGCTGCACTCTAACAGCGGAGAGAACCTGTGGAAGAGGTAGATCCAGGAAGACTTGGGAGGAGGTGGTAAAGCATGATCTTTGAATGTTGGGCCTCACTGAGGCAATGACAAGTGACTAAAACCTATGCTGTGCTTGAGAAAACCTGCCAAGCCAAGTGAGATCGTAGTCATGGCTGATACCAGTGGCACGTAAAAAGCATTCACTACACTCTTGAAGTGGTTGGCATTAGGAAGGGCATCCAGCCATAGAAACCATGCCAAATCAGATTGGAAATTGGTACAGCTCCCCGGCTTGTCAGTTCTATCTGGAAATTGGTGCAGCTCCCTGGCTTGCCAGCCCTGATCAAACCATCCAATGCATACCAGCATGGACAATGAACGTTAAATGATGATGATGATGATTATATATAGCATCATCCCATAAATAATGCAGTTTTTTTATACTTCTTTTATTTTTCAAAATTAAGATAAACTTCTTTTTTAATCTAAAATTTACTCTCCTTTATTTTCTACAATGCTCTTCCATCTATCCGGTAAATTTGCAAGGCTCCACTTCCAAAATTCGCTTGTCTGTGATGAAAAATACTCCTCCAGTATTGTTCTGACCTTGTCTACAGAATTCATATTGTTTCTGTATAAATGATTTTGGAAACTGGAATAAATGATAATCAGATGGCACAATGTCCAGCGAATGTGGTGGGTGGGGCATCGTTTCCCATCCAAACAGTTCCAGCCTTTAGAATGTCATCCTCACTGTATGCAGCCAAACATTATCCTGATGGAAGAACACCTTTCCTCTTGAAACCAAAGATGGCCGTTTTTCTTCTAGCGCTGACTTAAACCGCTCTAACTGCTCCCAGTAGATCTCCTTTGTTATTGTTTGGTTTAGGTTTAAAAGTTCAAAGTGAACTGAACCTTTCATATCTCACCAAACAGGTAACAACACCTTATATGGGTGAAGACCTTCTTTAGCCTGGGACTGTCTTCAGAGCTTGACATTTCTATAGAGAATCCTTGTACAGAATATTAGGTACAAACACCCCTACATGGAGTCTTGATATTCAATATTGAAATAATATTGTTGGGGTGTGTGGACTATACCAAACTAGCAAGGTGCCTTAATTTAAATATCTAATTGAACTGAATCTTAATTATATTTCATCTGAAGAGAGTGGTTTCTTTCAAATTCATATAATGTTCTCAATAATTAATTAAATGGAGCTACTTGAAACAGCCATAATAAATTGACACCTGTAGCCTTTGTTATACACACACACACACACATACATACACATACACATATATATGGTGCCACATAAAGAGCACCCAGTACACTCTGCAAAGTGGTTGGCATTATTAGGAAGGGTATCTAGCCATGAAAAACATACCAAAACAGACAGTTAGAGCCTGGTGCAGTTCTCTAGTATTTTAGCTCCTATCAAACCATCCGACCCATGCCAGCATGGAAAATGAACTTAAAATGATGATGGCACATAAAAAACACTATCCAAGCGTGATCGATGCCAGCCCCACCTGACTGGCTCCTCTGCTAGTGGCACATAGAAAACACCCATAATGCTCTCGAAGTGGTTGGCATTAGCAAGGGCATCCAGCTGTAGAAACCTTGCCAGATCAGATTGACCCTGGTGCAGCCTCATGGCTCGCCAACCCTCAGTCAAAATATCCAACCCATACCAGCATAGAAAGCAGATGTTAAACGATGGTGATGATGATGATGATATATATCATCATCATCGTTTAATGTCCACCTTCCATGCTAGCATGGGTGGGATGTACATTATTTACATTTGACGGATATTTGTCCACATCTTGTTTGGTGTAGTAGTTAAGAGCATGGGCTACTAACCCCAAGATTCCGAGTTTGATTCCAAGCAGTGACCTGAATAATAATAATAACAACATCGAAAAATACCTTAGGAATGAGAACCCCCACATGATTCCAGGTTCAGTCCCACTGTGTGGCACCTTGGGCAAGTGTCTTCTACTATACCCTTGGGCTGACCAAAGCCTTATGAGAGGATTTAGTAGACAGAAACTGAAAGAAGCCCATTGTATATAATATATATATGTTTGTATGTGTGTGTGTGTGTTTGTCCCCCCACCATCACTTGACAAACGATGCTGGTGTGTTTACGTCCCCCGTAACTTAGCAGTTCAGCAAAATAGACTGATAGAATAGATACTAGGCTTACAAAGAATAAGTTCTGGAGTCGATTTGTTCAACTAAAGGCAGTGCTCCAGCATGGCCACAGTCAAATGACTGAAACAAATAAAAGAAAAGTACTGTTTCTACTTCATGGATTTTCACCTATCGCGGGGGGGGGGGGGGACGTAACACCCGCAACAGTCGAGGGATTACTGTATATTGAAGTCCATCTTTAGCAGCGATGACCACACCTATAATCATGCCATCTGACATACAACCAGCAGCTTCCTTCTCAACACGACCATGTGCACTGCTAGAAATAAGAGCAAATCTCCTTCGAACAACACTATGCTGTCTTAATGAATAACTGGAAACAGACATCAGCATCACCATTGTTTAACGTCTGCTTTCCATGCTGGCATGGGTTGGACAGTTTGACTGAGGACTGACAAGCCAGGAGGCTGCACCAGGTTCAGATCTGATAAGGCAATATTTCTACAGCTGGATGCCCTTCCTGATGCCAACCACTCTGAGAGAATAGTGGGTGCCTTTTACGTGCCGCCAACACAGGTGCCATTAACCTGACACTAGCACCAGCTACGACTATGGTCTCACTTGGCTTGACAGGTCAACATAAGCACGGTATATTGCCAAGAGCTGTATCCACTTGGATACTGGAGACTCGTGCATTTAAACCTCTTGGAGATTTCATTTTGTTGGAACTTCTCCCCCAGAGAAGTTACAAAATGGACACTGGGGGGGGGGGGGCAATGTAATTAGCTATCCCCTCCCCCTCAAAATTTCAGGCTTTGCACCAAAATTTGAGAACATTATTTCATCACAATTGTTTGTGTTCAATGATCAAATCCAGCCATGGCCTTCATGTGTGGTACCTAAATTCATTGCTTATGTGGTCATAGCATAGCAGATAGAGGTGGGGGGGAGGTAGCCATCTGCTGATGATAGCAAAGAGGTTGGAATGGTTAAAAGGTAAAATATATTCTTGTTGTTGTTATAGTTGTAACAGTCAACTTTAGAACTGACCAATACGGAGTTTCACAGTCCAGCACTCCTATCATCCTCATTTAACACCCGTCTTCCATGTTGCCATGGGTTGGACAGTTTGAAAAAGGATCCAATGAGCCAGAGAACTGCACTGGGTCCCAATGTCAACTGAGGCATGGTCGCTACAGCTGGATGTCCTTCCTAATGCCAATCTTTTTATGGCATGGACTGTGTTTGGTTTTTTGTTTGTGGCACCTACTGAGGTCACCTTGTAACTCACAAAATGAAGAATAACCCCCCCCCCCCACGACTGAGTATTTCAGAGGGGGGGATTTATGTCAGGTTTTGAGGGTTTAAGAATGACAAAGAGACATCAACCCCAGTACATGACTGGTACTTGATTTTATTGATCCTGTAAGGATGAAAGGCAAAGTTCAACTCGGTATGATTTGAACTTGGAATATGAAGAGTCAGAAGAAATCCAAGACATTGCTTCTGATGTGGCAATGACAAGGAACCGAGACCTTTGGCGATATGTTGTGCTTGAGAAGACCCATCAAGCCAAGTGAGATCGTAGTCGTGGCTGAAGCCAGGGTCACATAAAAAGCACCCTACAAACATTGGGTGATATGCTGTGCTTGAGAAGACTCGTCAATCCAAGTGAAGTCATAGTCCTGGCCAAAGATAGTGCTATCTGACTGGCACCTGTGCCGGTGGGACATGAAAGGCACCATTTGAACATTGGGCTTCACAAAGGCAGTGAGAAGTGATCGAGACCTTTGGCGGTTTACCATGCTTGAGAAGACCTGTCAAGAAGTGAGATTGTAGTTATGGCCAATTCGTGTCACATAACTGGCACCCGTGCCATAGACAAAGCACCCACTACACACTTGGAGTGGTTGGCATCAGGAAGGGTATCCAACCATAGAAACCATGCCAAATCAGATTGGAACCTGGTGCAGCTCCTCAGCTTAACTAGTTTTCAGTCAAACCATCCAACCCATACCAGCATGGAAAATGGACGTTAAATAATGATGATGCTGCTCAACCAATTCTGTCAATCCTTATCATTGCACAAAAAACCAAGAATTCTGTGAAAGTATCTCACTTCAAATATTGACAATTTCTTTTGTGCATCAAGGAACAGAAGTGGCTGTTTTCCAACCACATGGTTCTGGGTTCAGTTCTACAGCATGGCACCTCGGGTAGGTGTCTTTTACTAGGGCACTGGGCTGCCCAAAGCCTTCTAAATGGATTTCGTAGATGGAAACTGAAAGCCCTCTGTGCGTGTGTGTGTGTATCTTCCAACTGCATCCAGTTATGGGGCTCTTATCCAGGACTTCCAGGGTATTGTGGGACGTGGAACCACCTCTTTGTCACCTTTTGTTCCCACATCTGCTCTGTCCTGGACGAAGCAGTCCCTGTCAAGGTCCCAGCTGTGTGTTAACTAGCATATGTGATGACAAGATATTTCAATGTGGGGATGCAGAAATACCCCTAATTGGTGTCAGAATATGCAGTCAAAACCATTGGGAGCAAGGGATCCCTAGCTGTTGTCACAGCATCCTTCAAGGGGATGGATATTCATGGCTTACAAAAACGACAGACTGTATTTAGATTTAGTTTATTGTTTGTGGCAGTGTCCTTTCTCGTTCAAAATTTGGGTTACTGATATTTCTGTCTTGCACATGATATTTTCTCAAAGACCTTAACAAAGAGGACTTGTCCACCAATTCCAGCCGATTGTTATTGCTTTCAGACTACATCCATGTTGGTCGGTGCCAGCGTTTGTTGTGTGAAACGTTCTACCATCATCACATGACCTGGTTTTTTTTCTTTTTACACCTGATTTCTATGACATATTCACCAAATAGCAGCTGTTACTGCAAGGCAAGAGGGACAACTATTTACTATTAATTAACCCCAGGAGGCAGGTGGTATCAACCTTTGCAGGATTTTACAAACTGGTGTGATGGGGGGGGGGGGGGGGGGGGTTAAAAAGATCTGCTGCTGATCTATAGCCACACAAACACACACAAATTCACTTATGCACACATATATGCATGCACATCTATACATACCACCATGACTTCAAGTGCCTTGAATGCTTCCAGCAATCGAAGCTATGACAGATCCTCAACATACAATGGGAAGATCATGTTACCAACAACAAGGTTCTTCACCGCGCCTCACTACCAAGTGAAGAAGCCACCATTCTCTGCTAGATGTGACCCATCCAGCATATGGAGCCCTCTCGACTCCCAAGGATCATGCTCTACGGAGAACTTGCAATTCTGTTTTAAAGACCAGCTCAAACAGACCTTGGCTTAAGCTAACATCCAGTCAACCTCATGGGAACAGATTGTCATGGATAGGACAACCTAGAGGACTGCTATCCGCAATGAAGCCAGCTCCTTTGTGCAGAACAGACAACAGAATGAGGAGGTAAAACGCAGGAGAAGAAAGGAGCATCTTTAACATCCTCGACCTGCACCGACCATCCCATGCGAATTCTGCCCATGATTCTTTCACCACTAACTCGGAATCCAAAGTTACATTTGGCACAAACATCAGCCGAGGAGACTGGATGGAAACTGACGAACCCAATGCTTGGATATGAGCTGGAGCCGACCATAGATATAACACACATAGAAACACATGCACCAGCTACACACTCACAAAACATGCACACACACACACACACACAATATTATCATTAGTAAAAAAATAAACCAATAAAACAAGAGATGAAATAACGCAGGGTATTTATTACCATATATGGTGGTGGTGGTTGTTGTTGTTGGCTATGTACACATGAAAAAATAATTTCACTGAAGAATTTTGAATAACTTTAGTGAGAAAATGGAAGAAAATAAATAAACAACTGCATCTAAACATTGTGCTTTTAAAGAACGCTCTTGTCTTCTGTGATAAACACATTTTTGGTCTCACTCCAAAATGCAAAGGTAACATAATTCTCTTCTGCTGGTCCTGAAGGAAGATGCCATTCCTAAAAGAAAGGAGATTCTTATTGATAAATAGTCCAAGTTTTAAACAGAACAATTTAATATCTTTAAGATGTGTGTGTGTGTGAGAGAGAGAGAGAGGAGAGATGCAACAATAATACAGGTGTGACTGATAAAGGTGTTATAGTGATACAGGTGCAATAATGATATGAGTGTGACAGTGATACAGATACAAAAGTAATATGGATGTGACAGCAGTCACACTTGTATCATTGTGGTTTCAAATTATGACATGGAATCAGAAGACAGTGGAAACTTCATAGCAAATCGCCCATTTCTCTAATGCCATCCATTATTTTCTGATATACAAGTGGTCTTGTTTTCTAGAAAAATATTCCAGTAACCAAGGTAGGTACTTACTAAGTGAGAGGAAAATTCATCAGGAGATAAATGTTTCCAGTCCATTAACTCATCCATTGTTAAATTTTTCTTTCCCTAAAAACAAAACAAAAAATAAACTTGTTTATTTTGTATTTTAGAAAGCAAGAACTATAAAAATACAAACAGCTGGTAGAAAGTCTAAAGTGAAAGATGACTATATTGTCTCTATGTGTGTGTGTAGTAGCCACATCGTCTCTATGATATAGCACTATCCAAACATGGCTGGCCCCTGTGCAGGTGGCACGTAAAAAGCACTATCCGAACGTGACCAATGCCAGTACCTCCTGACTGGCCCCTGTGGTTATGTCCTAAACTGAAGCCAAAAAGAAATAATTTCCATCCTTCATTGCGTCTTCCCCTCACACATCAACTTCCCCCTAAACGTCCCCAACCCTTCCTCCCCACTCTACATCCCCCACCACCAACATATGTCCAAACTGGACATCAATCAGATCCATCTTACACCACTTTGACCTTCCTCTTTTAATTTTCTAAAAGGTGCAACTTAGTGGTTGGGGCATTTGGCTCACAGTCATAAGGCCATGCATTCGATACCCGAAGTGTATTGTGTCCTTCAGCAAGACACTTTATTTCACATTGCTCCAGTCCACTCAGCTGGCAAAAATGAGTTGTACCTGTAATTCAAAGGGGCCAGCCTTGTCACATTGTGTCATGTTGAATCTCCCTAAGAACTACATTAAGGGTACGCATGTTTGTGGAGTACTCAGCCACTTGCATGTTAATTTCATGAGCAGGCTCTTCTGTTAATCGGATCAACTGGAGAGCCAGGAGAGGAAATATCTCTAAATCAGTTATTACTGTTTAGCCCCAGTCGACCCCAGACACACACCCATTCAAAGGCAATCCATCCATGACCATTTCTTTCTTCAGACATAACAAACCTGTTATATACATCATCCAATGTCCTTTCCTTGGTTTTCTAGATAGTAGTATGATAGAAAGGAGAACTGGCTGCTATTTCTAGCACACCAAGTACCTACGTGTGGACTTTCCTCCCTGTCAATTTATAACTGTATTGTAGTTAGGTAAAGCTAAAATCTCAACAGATGTTGATTAATTAGTGTTAATAAACATTGATTAATTATAGGGGTGTGAAATATGATCTTACCATGACATCAGTCTCTGGGACAGCACCAAGTTGACATGGTCGAACTGGGGTCAGTTTGTTAGGGATTTCCTCAACATGTCCACCAGTTCTACAGGGACATTTCAACAGATCGTGTGTATCACATTGAGTTTGTTCATTCAGTGTAAAAAGATCCTGTTTCAAAATAAAGCATTGGAAATTTAACTATATTTATATATCATCATCATCATCATCATCGTTTAATGTCCGCTTTCCATGCTAGCATGGGTTGGACGATTTGACTGAGGACTGGTGAAACCAGATGGCTACACCAGGCTCCAATCTGATTTGGCAGAGTTTCTACAGCTGGGTGCCCTTCCTCACACCAGCCACTCAGAGAGTGTAGTGGGAGAGAGAAATATTTCAGGGTTTCTTATCATTTGGTTTTATCAAGGGCCGGCTGAAAGCACCGGCAACTCAGGCAGTTACTAGGGGGTGCTAAGGAGGGCATGACAAAGACAAAGAAATTTCCACAACCATCAGCTTGTACATGCCGAAGTTCAGCTTGCCCGGGGTGTGCCAGCAACCCCTCAGGCCGGTTCTGAGTATAATATTACTTAAGAATGGAATTGTGACTGTGTCTCTCACCCAAATGTAAAAAGAATATTGATGCTTACACGAAGTTCTTCAAGGGAAAATTTCACCTTTCCCTTCTCACGGCACTCAATTACTGCTCCGCTAAGGCTTTGCTTATTTATCTGCCGTTGATAGATTTTCTCTTCAATGGTTCCCTAACAAAAGAAATAATGACAACAACAACATTATTATATGACATATTGCCATTAAGAAAAAACAAACTATCTAACAAAGAGCAATTACATTGCAGAGTTTAATTAATTCATTACATTTTAACCTTCTTTCCAGCTCCACCTTGGGCCCTCCCACAGAACTTTAAGTCCAAGTTTCCTGCTGGCATGGGTTGGAGAGTAACTAGATCTGATGCATGTGAAGACGGCATCATGCTCCAATGTCTCCTTTGGCATGGTTTCTGTAATGCGATGCCTTTCCAAATGCCAACCAGTTTATAGAGTATAACGGGGGTTTTATTATGTTCTTTTTGTGGCATCAGAACTTGTGGGGTTGTCATGCAACCAGCAATATTAAGATCCCCATTGATTGAGTGGGGATACGGGAGAGAAAGAGAGGAAAATGATTTTATATTTGAAGTCTCATTCGAGTGTGGTCGTTGCCAGTGCTGCCTGACTGGCTCCCGAGTCGATGGCAAGCAAAAAGCACTATTCAAGCATGGTTGATGCCAGTACTGCCTGACTGGCCCTCATGCCAGTGGCATGTAAAAAGCACCCATTACACTCTCAGAGTGGTTGGCATAAGGAAGGGCATCCAGGTGTAGAAACTCTACCAGATCACATTGGAGCCTGGTGCAGCTTTCTGGCTTCCCAGACCCCAGTCAAACCATCCAACCCATGCCAGTATGGAAAGTGGACGTTAAACGACGACGATGATAATGATGAGGGAGCAACCCTTTTGAGACCAATTCCCTTGAAATTGTCCCAAATTCCAACATAAATTTCCTGTTTTAAAGTGATCTAAATTAAAACCTGTCATTTTAATTCAGGTTCCAAAACACCAGCTTAATAATGACAAAGTTGTTTCATTAAATCTTCATTATTTTGAAAATTATTTGAAATAAAGGCAGCGTCTCCATTGCTAAATGAATTGTTCTTCATTTACAATAATTGAATGTGATTTGAGGGAGATTTGGTTGCTATTTCTAACAGGTTTGGCGACCATGTAAAGTAGGATTACTGGTAGAGTGAGATCAAATCCTCTCTTGTGAAAAATGATGAACAATAAAACGAATAAGAATAAGAGGGAAAAAAAAGATGGGGGGGGACAGAAGATGAAGGGGGTAAGGAAGAGGAGAGGGAGAGGGAGAGAGAGAGAGAGAGTAGCTATTTCAATGTTTTGGGACTTCCAGTTGCAATTGTACTTACTGTTGTAAGAAGTCTGTATAAATGGACCTTCCGCTTCTGACCGTCTCTCCAGACACGGGCCATTGCCTGATTAGAAAAGGATAATTGGGAATAATGAACGACTGGTCAAAGTGGAAATAGCTAATTACTAAAAGTAAGGCAAGTAAAGACCAATAATAAAAACAGTTATACATAATGGTAAATGGTAGAACCAGTTATATACCAAAGGTAGAACAGGTGTACAACAGGTATGCAAAATAAAAAATAAATATTTCCTTCTTGAGTCAGACCAGGCTCACTCAGGAGGACCAGTTTCAAAGGAGTATAAATCCCCCACCTGGATGGGACGCCGATCCATCACAGGATGGCTCATTTTTGCCAGCTGAGCAGACTGAGGCAACATGAAATGAAATGTTTTGCTCAAGAACACAATGCGTTACCCAGTCGGGAATTGAAACCACAATCTTAAGCTCATGAGTCCAACACGCTAAGCACTAAGCCACATGCCTCCATAACAGGTATACAACCAAGGTAAAATACATAATCCAAATACAGCAAAACTTACCTGAATGTCGTTAGCGGGATTCCAATCAATATCGTATAAAATGAGACGTGAAGCCCCAACTAGGTTCAGTCCAACACCTCCAGCTTTTAAACTTAATAGAAAAATAACTGCAAACAAGAAACGAACAAAGGTGAGAATAAAGCATACAAATAAACAGAGAGAGAAACCATTAACATATTATGTCATGTGACAGTTTACATGTTGGAGTAGCATGGCTGATGACGAGCAAAGACTCAGAAACATGTCTCTGGATGCAGGCTTAGCTGGGTGGGGGTGCTTGTCTCCCCCTTGTAAACATAAGGACACAGGAAATGTGTCAAGGCCGACAGGAAGCAGTCCAGCTTCCAAGGTCTAAACAACAGTAGTATTATTCCCTTCATGGGACTGTCACATTAAGTTGACAGCATACAACTGATACAATAATAGCTAATGATACACCAAATGTGCCTGGTGCAGCCTCCCAGCTCGCCAATTCTCAGTCAAACTGTCCAACCCATGCCAGCATGGAAAGCAGACGTTAAATGATATATAATAGTTTTAATACATATTTTGCTATATCACAAATACACCTGTCATCAGAAGATTGGAAACCATGGACATTGCTTGTACAACAATGACACTCGTTTACAACTCATTTAATATCAACAACACAAGGTGAGAGTAACCCTCCTCCCTCCCCATATATATATATATATATGAGATCGTTGCCAGTGCCCCTGGACTGGCTCTTGTGCGGGTGGCACATAAAATACACCATTTTGAGCGTGGCCGTTGCCAGTACCGCCTGACTGGCGTTCGTGCGGGTGGCACGTAAAAGCACCCACTACACTTTCGGAGTGGTTGGCGTTAGGAAGGGCATCCAGCTGTAGAAACCTTGCCAGGTCAGATTGGGGCCTGGTGCAGCCTCCTGGCTTGCCAGTCTTTAGTCAAACCGTCCAACCCATGCCAGCATGGAAAGCAGACGTTAAACGATGATGACGATATATATGTAGCAGGCTTTTTTCAGTTTCTCTTTACCAAATCCACTCACAAGGCTTTGGTTGGCCTGGGGCTATAGTAGAAGACATTTGCTTAAGGTGTCATGCAGTGGGGTTGAACCTGCAGCCATATGTTTGGGAAACAAACTTCTTACCTCACAGCCAACCGTCCTACCTATGCATGCATGGGTAGGATGGTTGGCAGGGGCCGGCCAGGTAGGAAACTACCCCAGGCTACTGAGTCTGTTTTGACAGGGTTTGAATATTTGTTTCAAACTTTGGCACAAGGCCAGCTATTTCGGGGAAGGGGGCCAAGTCAGTTACAGCGACACCCCCCAGTGCATAGCAGGTACTTGTTTTATCAGCTCTGAAAGCATGAAAGGCAAAGTTAAACTCAGAATGTAAAGAGAGTTTTTTTCTGCCTGGTTATGCCAATGACTCTACCAGTGGCCTCATTCAAAGAAAATATCATTAACCTGTGATGGACAGTGGTTCTTCTCTTCAACTGACCAACACACCAAACTCTGCCTCACTACCAAACTACATCAATTCCCTTGTCCATTTACATCAAATAACTTAAGAAGATACTTACAATGGTTGGAATTCTGTGTGTTAAATTGTTTCACGATATTCAATCTATTGTTGCTGGGTGTTTGTCCATCAAGACGACAACAAATGTAACCTTGAGATTCACAGAAATCAGACAGTAAATCCAATGTCTAAAATAAATAAACAAAATATACAAATAATCATCATCAATCATCATCATCATTATTATCATCATCACTTAACATCCACATTTCCATGCTGGCATGGGTTAGAAGGTTTGACAAGATCCAATGGGTCCAAAGACTGCATTGTGCTCCAATGCGGTTTCTTTCACTTTCCATCAACCAAAGTCCACTCACAAGGCTTTGGTTGGCCCGAGGTTATTGCAGAAGACGTTTTCCCAAGGTGCTGTGCAGCAGGACTGAACCTGGGACCATGTGGTCCAGAAGCAAACTTCTTAACAGCACACTGATATGTGATTAGTCAAACAAACACATCCATTCTAAAGCCTTACACCTGAAATATAACTGACAGGCTCACCTTCGTATGATTGGCAATTAGTACAACTTTTTCCCTGGGTGTGGTTGCAAATACACCACTGAGTATCGCGGCCAGAACATTCAGTTTGCTGCCATGCTCCAGTAACTTGTCTTTGACAGAATAACCTTGTGGGTAGAATGCTGCTAAACCTTGATAGACGCTACCTTCCTGAAACAAGACAAACAAATTCCTTTAGTCGTTAAACAATATCGGAAAACGTCAGGATCTTCATTTAGGAAAACAAGTTAAAAAAACATTGTTAGGTTTTTGAGGTGTTTTCAATATTTCTTTTCATTGTCGAATATGTCGATATTATGAGTCTGGCTCACTTTGCCAGATGTGAAATGACTAAAGAATTATGGAGAATTATAGTGAAGGGACACAGATGTTAAATGGCTATAGAATCATGGAGAATTTTTGGACACAGAGAATGGCATTATATCATCGAGAAATGGTTGAGGAATTATTCAACGTGGAACAAAAGCAAAATGTTTTATTGATAGAAATTCAAACGAGCCTCGTGACATTACCTCGTCTTCATCACTGTCATTTGACACCAGTGACTGATATAGCAATGCTGGATGATTACACAGTTTCTTGAGAGCTGCTATACTAATTAAATGAGACGCACCATCATAATGACCAGCCAGAAACCGTCGAATCATCTGCGAGGTAAGAATCTGTCTGTACAAAGTCAACTGAAGACTAGACGGACGGCAAAATACAACCAGCTCGACTGAAATGAGATTTTAGAAAATGGCATTTGTAGAGCGTTATGATTGCTTGAAGCTGGAATTATAAATAACAGAGATGATGATGATGATGATGATGATAAAGAAATACAGCAATAACAACAAACAAACCAGAAAATATGAAGATCGAACTGTTGAAGCTTAAGAAGAAAAAAATTATGTGAAACTCTAGATGTTTACCTTTTGGAGGGAGATATTTGTTGTTGATATCTTGACACCGACGTAAGAGGAATAATTTTGTCAACCGATTCAGTTCGGCCGCTCGTTCCATACCAAGGTTGACGTCATCTTTGCTTGCTGTCGGCTGTCGTGATGTAATAATAGGCAGTTCATAGATTTTGTGGAACGAGGAAGAAGTTCCTAAATGCAAAAATAACAATGTAATCAGTTGAGTTGTTCAGTTTAGAAGAAACGGGAAGGATGCTTTAGGGAGCAAAGAAATAAGAACACAAAATCCTGCATAACAGTGGTGCACAACAGATAATGGTGGGCATGGTTGGATAGTCATGAAGTTTACTTCACAATTCTATGAGCTCAGGTTAGGGTGGTGGGCTAGCACAATCATTAGCATGTTAGAGAAAAAGCTTGACAACATTTCTTATAACTCATTATGCAGAGAGCAACTTTGCTCATCATCCCTTAGGGGTCAATAAAATAAAAACCATTTCAGCATTAGGGGTCAATGTAATTGACCAGCTCTCTCTCTCCCCTAAAACTGCTAGCTTTGTAACAAAATTATGAAACTATTATAGCCTCAGGTCAACCAAAATTGAGCGTGTGAAATTTGGTAGACAGAAACTACATGAAATCCTGCCAGAGGAATCCCTGCTGTTCTGAGAATGGTAGACTTAACTCTTTAGCATTCAGATTACTCTGTCAAATGTATTGCTTGTTGATGCCAGCTCCCTCTGGCCCCTGTGCTAGTGACATGTAAAAAAGCATCCACTATACTCTCAGAGTGGTTGGCGTTAGGAAGGGCATCCAGCTGTAGAAACTCTGCCAGATCAGATTGGAGCCTGGTGCAGCCTCCTAGATTGCCAGTCCCCAGTCAAACCGTCCAACCCATGCCAGCGTGGAAAGCAGATGTTAAACGATGATGATGATGATGATGATTCACATTGCTTTGAATTGGTCATGCATTATCTGAAGGCTTCAAGATTTCGATGATGTGGTTGTTTGCTTTTAGAATGACATTGTAGGGCAGGTGTGAGAGGCTGGATCTGGCTGGTTTGAATATTTGGACCAAATATGTCCAGTTTGGATGCTGAAGGGTTAATAAACACTATCAACCTGAAATGGCTCAAAAGCTATAACATGCCGACTGGGAAATAGTGTCACTTGGTGAGGCTGGCTGGCACTTAAACAGCGTTGCTGCTTGACAGATGGGCCAAGGGAGTGATCTCGTTCGTTGCGAGCCCTCCTCCCCAATAGTTCAAAGGCTTGTACCACCAAACAGCTAGTCAGCTCTGGCTGCTGGAGCTGAAACTAACACGACTCTGTTGAAAGGTAAGTCTAGAGAGGGCGCAGACCAAAACTACTTGCTCTTCCCCTCCATCGGTCAGTTGAAGCTTAGATCGTGTCACGTATCAGTTCGACAGTTGGCTGGCACTGGCTGAAGCCTACCGGCGAGTATTTGGAAGGAAATTTGGCAGGGTGGTCATTCGCCCACTGACACTCATTTGATGCTGCATCAAAGAAACCAAAGAACAAAAGGTCAAAGGAAAAAAAAAAAACATACTCAACACCAGAGCTGAAGACACTTCAAAAAGAGGGGGTGGCATCACAATGAAAACGGTTGAGGAGCAGGGGTCGAAACCGGATGTAGTTCCTCCTGAAGACGTCCTTAGCCAGTGGATCCCATAAAGGAGCTATTGAGGAAGTGAACCACGAAATGTGGTTGGAATTCCTAGCCTTTGACCCCTTGAGTACCTTTACTGGTGTCCACTCATCATCATCGTTTAATGTCCACTTTCCATGCTGGCATGGGTTGGACGGTTTTGTCTGCGGACTGGCAAGTCAGGAGGCTGCACCAGGCCCCAATCTGATCTGGTAAGGTTTCTACAGCTGGATGCCCTTCCTAACGCCAACCACTCCAAGAGAGTGTAGTGGGTCCTTTTTACGTGCTACCAGCATGGGGGCCAGTCGGGCAGGCCTGGCATCGACCAAGTTTGGATGGTGCTTGTTATGTGCTATCAGAATGGGAGTTAGTCAGGTGGCACTGGCATCAACCACATTTAGATGATGCATTTTACATGCCACTGGAATGGGAGCCAGTCAGAGGGAACTGACTACAGCTACAATTTTGGAAATAACCTCTTCCAGCCAGTTCTAGTCCCAGACAATAAGAAAGGGGTCATGGCATACTGCCCTAACACCTTTCACCATTAAAACAAAAAAGTATTTTTTCGTTTTTTTTAAGTTGAAAATAAAAACTTAAAGAAAGAAGTACAGTTAGAGAAATGAAAGTTAACCAGAAGCTATTCACACATTTTGGCCATCTTGTTTCACGTTCCATAGACTTACCCAAGATTCCTGGATTACAAAACTCTACAATGGCAAAGAATTCTTGTAAGTCATTCTGCACCGGTGTCCCACTCAAAACAAGACGTCTGCGAACAGGGAGACTGTTTAGCAACTGGAATTACAAGAAATAGTGTTCTATTTTCATTTCGAGTTGATAGTCATGTACCCCATGCCCTCGTACACAAAAGAGGGTCATTAACTAGAGGGAACTAGAAGTAGTTAACATACTAACTAGATTAACAATACATTTAAGCAAGCATGTAGGAAAAATGCAACATGGGTGAGGAGGCAATAAGAGAATACCTCCAACACTCCTCACTCCGACCATGTACTCATTTCAAATATGGTAGTTTCTTATTTGTTACTATTTCAACTAATAGAGATACTAGGGTGGACACTAGCAAACTGACATATCAATACTGAGATATATATACATATATAATTTATAGATAAGGGCAAAAGACAAAAATTTCTGTACCAAATATGCCAAGAATAGACTTTAAGTCATCAATAACCACATATAATTCATCACTTATTCCATGGGTGCAAGTAAGTATTCCATTTATTTCTTAACGTATTTACCGCTGATGACGAAACAATTCTTTATGAATTAACTCAGAAATCGGACGGATTTGGTAATAACGGAATTTTTTAGAAATTTCTGTCAGCTTGCTTCGAGACTCGGGCTTATAGTGATGAATTATCTGTGGTTATTGATGATTCAAAGTCTATTCTCAGCATATTTGGCATAGAAATTTTTTCTTTTGCCCTTATTTATAAAGTTCTTTATAATTTTCACCTTAAAAGGTATTTTTTTAATATGCTGTCCACTGAAAAAATTTTTTGAAAATTATATCCTATATTAGATATATATATATATATATATATATATATATATATATATATATATATATATATATGTATATATATATATATATATATGTATATATATATATATATGTATATATATATATATATATGTATATATATATATATATATATATATGTATATATATATATATATATATATATATATATATATATGTATATATATATATATATATATATATATATATATATATGTATATATATATATATATATATATATATATATATATATATATATATATATATATATATATATATATATATATAATAGATCGATAGATAGAAATGATATAAATATATGTATATATTTTTATTACATTAAGGGCATGACTACATGTAAATGTCTTATGCTGTCGGTAGACTGTATATTTATTATGGTAGTTTTGACTTTAAGAGTCCCTTATAGCATGAGGCATTTATGTGTAGTAATGCCCTTAATATAATAAATGGTTTTCATGCTGATTACTTGATAAAATTCTTGTATGGATTTTATCTTATATTTAATTTTAAATTTAACTGGAATATATTCAGTGCTGAATTACTCTGAATATATACGTGTACTGAGATGTAATTTGAAAAGCCTGCCTCTTACATAGATATATAAATTAACATTTCTATGTGTTATGTTGGATACATTGGGTGTTCGTCTGGTATGTTGAATTTTGTTCATTTTTATTTATCTTGATTATGCCTGCACTGATGATTAGAAAGTGGATTATGTACACTTAACTATGAAATCATATGATTTGCAGCTGAATCTGTTTTTAAGACACGATTTCCAAGTTGCATTCTCTTGCTGTTGGTACACTGTATATTTATTATGGTAGTTTTGACTTTAAGAGTCCCTCACAGCATGAGGCATTTACATGTAGTAATGCCCTTAGTATAATAAATGTAGTTGAAAGGGAATAATTATAAATTTTTCCCTTTTAAGGTTTTCACGCTGACTAGTGGATAAATTCTTATATAGACTTTATCCTATATTTAATTTAAATATATATGTATAGGGGCAGGTGAGGCTGTATGGTTAAGAAAATTGCTTTCCAAGCACATGGTTCCACGTTCAGTCCCTGTACATGACACCTTGAGCAAGTATCTGGACAACCAAAGCCTTGTTAATGGATTTAGTAGAGAAAGAGAGGGAAAAAAAACAACAATCCTATGTGTACGTAATTTTGAATATTTCAATTAATTTTTACTATTTCATTTTAAGACTTCATTTGTGAAAATTGTTAAAAGTATAAAAGATGAAATTATCAAAAAACAACCCATAACTATCTCACCAAGGAAAGAAAGAAAAAGAAAACAGGGGTGGGGATTAAGCAGAAAGAAGATGTGGGGGCAGGAGTAATGGGTTGTACACCCCAGGCCAAATGGGGTGTACAACCAGACGTGGTTCCTCCTGATGATGTCTTTCACCACTGGATCCTATAAAGGAGCTGTTGAGGTTACAAACCATGAAATGTGGTTGGAATTCCTGCCTCACAAAGAATGATTGCAAAGGTGTTGCCATGGAGAATGGAGAGCAACACTCGCTGCAACAGCCACCCCACCTCAAGGGGCTCATTTCTCAGATGGGCTGCAGTTATCCTGACTTTGCAATGCAGGGCCTCAACAGTGACTGGCACAAACTGAAACAGGCCAATCATGCTCCTTTGTTTTACCCATCTTTCCCTCCTCTGTGTTATGGGCAGCAATAGCCAGGTCTGCAGCCGACGCAGCAAGGTTGGAACCGGAGAACGTTTCACAGCAAGTGCATAATTGCGTCTGTGTGTACATTGGTGTCATTTGGTCTCAACATCCCAGAATTGCTGTAAATGAGTGTCACTGTCATACAAGCAGTGTTGTTCATTTCTAATATTCTATGTCTGTCCATAGGGAAGCATTTCCTTACTTGCAAACAGATATGGGTTGGCAACTGTAAGGACATCTGTTCACAGAAAATCTGCCTCGATAAATCCTGCTGGACCCGTACTAGCATGGAACAAAATTTTCTTACTCAATTCATCATTATTTTGTAGAATTAATTGAAACAAAAGCAGAGCATTTCAACAGAAATATGGTAACAAATGGGTTAAAGTGATCTAAAAACCTTCCTTTGTAATTTCATATTAATCTATGCTCCAAAACCACAGTTGAATAATGAATGACCAACTTAGTTTACTAAATTCTTTGTTATTTTCAAAATGGATTAAAACAATGTCAGAGCATTTCAACAGAAAAATGGTAAACAAGAAAGGGTTAACTCCACTGGATTATTGTTTTATAAATGTGCTTTAGTGACAGGTTAAAGCAGTTAAGATCCCACAACTGGATACTTACAGCTGATGTTTTAATAGATGTGTTCTTAAGGCGGTGGCCCTCATCACAGATGATCAAGTCAAAACTCACTTTTTCCAGTTCCTTAACATTTCGTAGGAACATCTCATACGATATGATCAACACTGGACATTTAGGACATGACAAATATTCCTGGGAATCAGAAATAAGAGTAAACATTGGTAAAGAATGTCTTATAATAAACTGTTATTGTTGGAACACCAAATGTTGAGGGTTTATACTTTCATTATTTAGCCATAGGACAATTCTAATCAAGCTGACCCTCGATCAAAAGGGTATTCAACATATGATCATTCCAACATTTATTTTAACACTAATGTACTTTGGACTATATTAGAGGGTATGATATGGTTTAAGAGAGATTTAGTTGCTATTTCTAGCAAGCCTGGCAACCACATAGAGGCTAAAATCTCTCTCCATATTGTGAATCAAGATAAGATATCCTGGAACAGACACCAGGAGGAGCTGAAACCAGCATGAAACGCCAACAAAATCATTGTCATGGCCATCCCTCAAGATCAAGGATGACAGGCTTGGGGTTTGTTTTTTTTTAAATAGTTATTGACAGATTTTGAAGTGACTGATGAGTCCAATGCTTACTCAAAAGTTCCTTCCACAAGGAGTTCCTGATGGATGGTCCCCACAAAGTACATACAAATCATAGCAAACATCAACAGCTGAAGAACACCACTAGGCTACGACTACTGAACCATCTGAATTCGATGAATGCCATCGAAGCCCTTAAGAAAGGCATGAACACCACAAATCTCATCTTCCTCATTTATAAATGTATTGTTTTGCTTAAAAGAGAAATCAGGCACTGGTATGGCTGCGTAGCTAAGAAGCTCACTCTACAACTATTTGATCAGGTTAAATCCCACTGCAAGGAAACCTTGGGCAAGTATTTTGAACACCTTACTTCATTTCCTACATATATACATATATATATACATAAGGGCACTACATGAGCACCTACATTGCTAAAAATAGGAGTCAAAAATATTTCTGTGCCACAGAATAGTCACAAATCTACTACAGGCACAGCAGGAAAAAATTCCACTGAAAAAATTTCCTATCATGCCTGTAGTAGATTTGTGACTATTCTGTGGCACAGAAGTATTTTTGACTCCTATTTTTAGCGATGTAGGTGCTCATGTAGTGCCCTTATGTATATATATATATATATATATATATATATATATATATATATATATGTATATATCTTTATAAGTCCATATCTTATATTGTATGCATATACTTTATTAATTTGCCTGTACGGCTGATAATTCACTTGCCACTCATGATGATATTCTAATAATACCATCCCTCTTATATATATATATATATATATATATATATATATATATATATATATATAAATAAATGCTTTTCCAAATAACATTGCACTTCATTTTTTAAGCTTTAGGGTGATACATAGGTACTCTGTAAGTGCACTGCAGTGTGTAGCAGCAGAAACAGCTGTAAGCTAATGGAGTTCACAACATAATTTTCTTACTCCTTTGTCATTTTAATTTCTTACATACATATGTGTGCATTTGTCCCCCGGATGCTTGACACATGGTGTTGGTTTGTTGACATCCTCCTATCTTAACAGTTCAGTAGAAGAGACCAATTGAATAAGTCCCAGACTTTTACTGTGCCATTATAACAACATCAAATATTATTTTTGTACTACTAAATCTTCCTCAAACACTGGCAAACTTCTGTCCTAATTTCACAATCCCACAACTTACAAAACGCACAAAGAGAAACAGACTTACCTCTATTTTTTTGTCAGCTTCAACAGTAAATACAGAAATACGTTCCGTCCCTAACCATTTCTTGAATTCTTGATACCAATTCTAAAGAAATGAACAGATTTTAAAACATAAACTGGAAACAGAATGAATTAAAGCAGAGATACAGTATAGTACATAGTGTAGTATTTTATATAGTATAGTGCAGTGTAGTGGAGTGTAGTCCACTATGTCTTATTGTTAAATAGCAAAGAAAAAGCACCTTTCAAGCACTGGAAGGCAAAGTGGTTGAGTTCCTTTCGAGCGCTGGGCCTCACGGAGGCAATGACCAAGACCTTTGGCATTATGTCATGCTTGAGAAGAAGACTCATTAAGCCGGGCAAAATCGCAGTCATGGCAGATACCGATGTCACGCAAATGGCACCCGTGCCAGTGGCACATGAAAGCACCCATTACACTCTTGGCGTTAGGAAGGGCATCCAGCCATAGAAAACCATGCCAAACCAAACTGGAGTCTGGTGGTGCCTTGCAGCTTGCCAGCCCTGGTCAGACCGTCCAACCCATACCAGCATGGACAGCGGAGGTTAAATGATGATGATGATGCATGTAGCTTAGTAGTTAGGGTATTTGATGCACAATCGTAGGATCGTGAGTTCAATTCCCAGCAGTGCACTGTGTCCTTGAGCAAGACACTTTATTTCGCATTGCTCCAGTCCACTCAGCTGGCAAAAAATGAGTTGCCGATGAACTTATTGTATACTGTACTCAAATGCACAACTCATCAGATAAGGTAACAAAAAGTGCATGAACAGGACATAGAATAATGCATAAGAAGGGAACAGGGAAGGAGTCTTTAAAGAAAAAAGTAGGAGTGACATCAGGTGTAATTTGGAAGACATGGAAATTTGGAAGGATGTCCTGACAACTAACAACTGATGTGGATAGTTTATTCCATGCTTCAGTGATTCTAAGTGTGGAAAAATGTTTCTGTGGCTCCTGTGCATGTGGCACATAAAAAGCACCATTCAAGCATGGTCGATGCCAGTGCTGCCTGACTGGTCCCCGTGCCAGTGGCACATAAAAGCACCCACTACACTCTCAGACTGGTTGGCATAAGGAAGGGCATCCAGCTGTAGAAACCTTGCCAGATCAGATTGGAGCCTGGTGCAATCTCCCAGCTTGCCAGTCCTCAGCCAAACTATTGAAACCATGCCAGCATAGAAAGCAGCCATTTCAATGATGATGATGATGATGATGATGATAGGTGCTGTGTTGTTTTTTGATTTTGTAAGCATGTCCATGGGTGTTGGACATATGGAATTCAAAAAGATGCCCCAGATTGTTGTTGGAAAGATGGTGGATAATCTTGTGAGTGTCGACCAAATCAGAAGCCAGAGCTTTAATGCAATATCTGTAATTATTAAAAAGTAAACATTATCAGTTGAAAGAAAGTCAATGGTGTACCTTGACTAAACTACTTGGTGTTACTATAAGAATTCGTTGTAAGATTGGTTTACCGCCATAGGGACCCTGTTTATACAATGTCCTGTTGAAAGAGGGAAAAGAAATAATTACAACAAAACAATTAAAATATTTTAGAAACATTCTTTTAAAAATACACAATCTTGACTTGACATTTCATGAAAAAAATAAACATTATTGGAAATAGGTGCAGGAGTGGCTGTATGGTAAGAAGTTTGCTTCCCAACCACATGGTTCCAAGTTCAGTCCCACTGCATGGCACCTTGGGCACGTGTCTTCTTCTATAGCCTCGGGCTAATGAAAGACTAGTGAGTGGATTTGGTAGACAGAAACTGAAAGAAGCCCATTGTATATATATGTGTGTGTGTGTTGGTGTGTTTATGTCTCCCATAACTTAGTGGCTCGGCAAAAGAGACCAATAAAATAAGTACAAAGGCTTACAAAGAATAAGTCCTAGAATAATTTGTTTGTCTGAAGGTGGTGCTCCAGCATGGCTGCCGTCAAATGACTGAAACCCGTAAAAGAAGCCTCACAGAGGCAATGACAAAAGACAGAGACCTCTGGAGATATGCTGTGACTGCGAAGACCCGGCTAATAAAGTGAGTTCACAGCTGTAACCTACACCAGTGTCACATAACTCAGCCCACTCAAAAGTAACTTGGATCGTAGGGCAGCAAGCCGGGCTTGAGGAGACCTATTGAGTCAAGTACATCAACATCAAAATGAAAATCAAATGGAAATTGTAGTTGTGATCCCCATAGCGGTGGCACGTAAAAAGCACCCACTACACTCTCTAAGTGGTTGACGTTAGGAAGGGCTTCCAGCTGTAGAAACACTGCCAGATCAGACTGGAGTCAGGTGCAGCCTCCTGGCTTCCCAGACCCCAGTCGAACCGTCCAACCCATGCCAGCACGGAAAACGGACGTTAAACGATGATGATGATGATGATGATGATGAAAGATATGATGCAAGCAATATGCGGCAGGTGAGGGGTAGCACGGATTTGGAGAGTGTTACCAATCAGTATGGCTGTTCTCTACCATAGAATCCCATGAATCAGAGTACTTTGGAAACCCTACAAAAAGATCAGAAGCGGTGGATTCCTTCCTCTGTCAAAGCTATAAATATATTCTCTCAGGGTTCCTCTCCCTTTTCCTTTCCTTTCACACCTTCTGTCCTTATAATGTAGAAGAACCCAAGATCCCTCTACATAACCCATCCTATCACCCTTCCACACACATTTTCGCAATAACCACTGTCACTAATCCTCCCCCTTCCCTTTGTTTCCTGCCTTACCCTACCCCCAAATTAGGGACTACTACTTTCTGATTCTCTCCACCCCATCACAACTAGAGGATAATTTAGTCACAAGGAATGTTCATGGACATCACCATTTTCAGACAAAAAGGAATGTAACCATCCACACACACACACACACACACACAGGTTTTATCTTTTGCTTGTTTTCCGTTATTAGACTGCACATCATTGAAGTATTTTAGTTGAACAAATTGACCCCATTACTTTTCTTTAAGCCTTGTACTTATTCTATCAATAGCAACTAAATTTCCCTTAAATCACACCCTAGCAAATGTTATAAAGTTTCCTCTCTGTTGAAGAGCATAGGCTCGAAACGTAAAAGACTTTCTCACTTCCCGAGCGTTAAACTAATACATCTGTTTGTTATTTACACACTTGTCTTCATCTTTTGTGTTTTGGGAAATTCCAATTATAAAGCATCCTTCCTTATGCTGCTGATATTATAATTTGGCTATTTTATCCAAGACTTTTTTTTTTTTTGAAAGTGTGGGAGAAAAGGTTAATAAACAGAAATCCAGAAATATCTTTTAAATAAAAATGTCAAGATACTCACCACAACAACCCAATACACTGCAATGTCTTCCCTAACCCCATGTCATCTCTGTTACAAAAAACAAAAAAAAAAACAACATGATAATAATAATAACAATAATCCTTTCTATTGTAGGCACAAGGCCTGAAATTTGTGGGGAGGGGACTAGTTGATTGCATCGACCCCAGTATTTCACTGGAACTTAATTTATCAGCCCCTAAGGGATGAAAAGCAAAGCCGACCTCGGTGGAAATTGAACTCAGAACATAGCGATTGGCAAAATACCACTAAGCATTATGTATGCGAGTATGTCCGTATATGGACGTGTTTTACCCTTATTGCTTTTTAAGACTTTTTTCTGTATTTTGCCTTTAGCCCTGTTTTTTCTTGTGCATGTGTGTATATAAACGTGTATGCGGGTATGCATATATGTTTTGGCGAATGTGTGGGTGAGCATGTGTGTGTTTCAAGTGAGGGTGGATGAGTAGATACATATAGGCGCATGTACATGGGTGTGCAGGCGCACATGTGTATGTATGGACTGGTGTGCTTAGGCGGATACTATGGACATTTTTACTCCCTTACCTTTACTCCCTCCCCTCACTTAGTGGTCATTCTAATAGCTCCTTTGTCTTAGTAACAGTCAATCACACTGTAATTTCCTTTTGTTTAACGGTCATTTTCATAGGAATTTTCAATGGCCAGATAACTGAAGAGATGGTGGCGTGGGTTTCCGACCTGGCATCCGAAACTCGGAGTTTTATCATGGCTACCGAATAATTGTCACATATTATGTACAGATAAATTCCTCTATTTACATAATATCGAGGTTTCTTTCATTCGTTTGTAGTCTTGCCATTTCTATCAGCAGAATTTGAACAGATGAAATACCACTAAGCATATCGTACAGCGTGCTAATGTTTCTGCCATTTTGCCACCTTAGCGAGTTGGATTATTGTTTGTGGGCTGAATTGTCTGGTGTTATCCTCACTTATGGTCATCGTCGTCGTTGTTTAACGTCCGCTTTCCATGCTAGCATGGGTTGGACGATTTGACTGAGGATTGGTGAAACCAGATGGCTACACCAGGCTCCAATCTGATTTGGCAGAGTTTCTACAGCTGGATGCCCTTCCTAACGCCAACCACTCAGAGAGTGTAGTGGATGCTTTTACGTGTCACCCGCACGAAGGCCAGTCAGGCGGTACTGGCAACGGCCACACTCATCTCGCTCGAAAAACCTCATGTGTCACCCGCACAAGAGCCAGTTCAGGGGCACTGGCAACGATCCCGCACGAAAGATTTCATGTGTCGCCCGCACATGAGCCAGTCCAGGGGCACTGGCAACGATCCCGCTCGAAAGATTTCATGTGTCGCCCGCACATGAGCCAGTCCAGGGGCACTGGCAACGATCCCGCGCGAAAGATTTCATGTGTCGCCCGCACATGAGCCAGTCCAGGGGCACTGGCAACGATCCCGCTCGAAAGATTTCATGTGTCGCTCGCACATGAGCCAGTCCAGGGGCACTGGCAACGATCCCGCTCAAAAGATTCCATGTGTCGACCGCACATGAGCCAGTCCAGGGGCACTGGCAACGATCCCGCTCGAAAGATTCCATGTGTCGACCGCACATGAGCCAGTCCAGGGGCACTGGCAACGATCCCGCTCGAAAATCCTACGACAGCCCCGCACAAGAGACACACACACATAATCTCAAAAACACAAACAACATATGTATCCACATGCACAGACAAGCGCAAACAACCTCCCAGACACACACACCCTTCACACAGTTTAATTAAAGCAAACAAATTGTGGTGTAGAGAGGAGTGAAAGTGAACTTACGCCAGGATGGCTCCATTTCCATTGAAATCTCTCATGCCCATCACACATTCGTAGAGAAATACAATTCCTTCTCGTTGGTGCGGTCGTAAATGGCGGGAGATATAGGGATCAACAACAACATCAACCATAACCAAGGAATTCTTGTTGTGATGCCACTAGCAGAGAGAAGAAAAGAAAAACAAATTATATATATATATATATATATATATATATATATATATATATATATACATACATACATACACACTGACACATATTCCCAACCCTTCTATTTAAATGAGTTTTTCCACAGACCGCTTTTAATATGCTTATCCGTATGTATATCATCATCATCATCATCCAGTGTTTTAAATCCGGGTTTTGTCCCCATTAACAGATGTGGCTGGATCTACCTCAATGCAATAGCAACTGAGGTAGGCAGGTGCAGCCCACCTCAATCTTTGGGCTGGCTGATGCCCATTCTCCTTTGCTATCATGAGACTTTTTTGGGGCTGGATTTTCTATGGGGAGCATGCCCTTGCTTACCCCCAACCTCAGTTTCTATACAGAAGTGGTCCTGAGACCGAGGCCTCTACTATGATTTTTAAGAAATGCGGTGGAAAACTAGCTCAGGAAGACAGGGACGCTGCTCCCTGAGACCCCTTTCAGAGCCTCCACTACCAGCTTTCATCGAAATTTTGAATTTAGTTCACGGACCCCCAGTACTGCCTTTGCAGACTCCCAGGGGTCTGCAAACCCCAAGTTGGGAACCACTGCTTTAAAGCATTACAGCAGCAATACAATTTTAGAGGAAGATAAAAGTTATGGTCGGTCACAGAGTGACCATCGGTTTTGCACCTATAAAGTTCTTAGTAATATAGACACAAGCAACAGACTCAAATGCATTTGAGTCTGATGAGTCACTTATACTGCTAAGTGCTTTATAGGTGCAAAACCAATGGTCAATCTCTGACTAACGGCCATAACTTTTATGCAGCAATCCCTCGACTATCACAGGTGTTATGTTCCAAAATCTCCCACAGAAATAATTAAAATCTATCAGCATGCAAAACTAAATGCAATACCAATTAAATACACTGGACCTGGAGGGATTGCAATCCCAGAGGCACAGTCAGCGTGAGACCTGGGCATTTACATGAGTAATGATGCATCCTTCCATGTGTATGTTGCTAAGTTGGCAATGAAATGCAGGCGGCTGACCGGATGGATTCTTAGAACATTTAGAATGAGAGATCAGGAAATCATGATGGTCCTCTGGAGGATACTTGTCCTAAGCTGCTTTGACTATTGCTCCCAGCTATGGTCACCAACCAGTGTAAAATTGCTGAACTTAAAGCAATCCAATGAAGCTACACGAAAAAGATAGCCTCTATGCAGCATGTAAGCTACTGGGAAAGACTCAAGAGATTGAGACTATTCCCTAGAAAGTAGGCAGGAAAGATATACCATAATATACATCTAGAAGACCCTAGAGCGACTTGTCCTAAACTCTGGCATCGAGAGTTACACTAATGCTAGAACAGGGCACCACTGCATAGTGCCAAAGACTCCAACTTTGCCATCAAGATATAGGACAAGATATTGCAACAACCTGGGCTTTAAAGGCCCACAGCTCTTCAATATCTTCCCAAAGGACCTGAGACACCTACATGGGGTGGATGTGTCTTTAAAACAAAACTAGACCTCTTACTGTCAAGTGTCCCAGATGAACCAACTTCACAGCAGGAAGTACAGACGAGGGCAGCAGCATCAAACGCCCTCATGCATCAAAGGTCAATTTCTAAAAAATGAATTAGTGAAGTAAAATTATGTAGCACAACCAAATGGTGGTGCCCCAGCATGGCCAGAGCACGAGCTGAAACTAGATCAGATCAAGACCTATCGGCTGCAGAAACCCAGACATACTGAAGAGTCCGCGATATAAATTTACACATATTAACCAGAAAAATCCGCAATGTACTGAGTGCACGATAGGTGAACCGCGATGAGGCAAGGGATTAAGGTGTCAAAACCACAATGATATCTGTGGGGCAGCTGATGATGAAGGTATGTTGGATTGTTGGTATGGTTGTTTTCGTATATGTGGAATAGTGTTATAACACATCTTTTATATATATATATATATATATATATATGTATATACATACACAAACACACTGACAGTGCCCTGGTATGGCCACACCCTTTGGGCTGAAACACAGGAAAGAATAAAAGAATTATATACCTATATGTGTATGACATATGCATTTGCAACCAAATGTTTGTATGTATAATGGGACCACAAGCAGGGTAACAGAGATGAAGAACTTTCTGCAAAAAGCGGACACACAAGAGTGGTTAGCAGGTGAGAGCACTCATAAAATATATTTTCTTTTCTACTCTAGGCACAAGGTCTGAAATTTTTTTTTGGGGGGGGGGGGGGCAGTCCTTGTCTTGACATCGTATGACAGTTGTAAATGAGTGTCACTGCCATACAAGCAGTGTTGTTCATTCAAAAACCATGCCCTACCATAGGAAATCTGCCTCAAAACACTCCATCCGCACTTTGCAAATATGGAAAAGCGGATGTTAAAACAATACTGCAACTGAAGCAAACGCAACAAACCTGATGGTCCTGGCTTGGTCTTGGCATCACAAGGGCATTAAAGGCTAAAGGATCATGTCTGGGTGCCAAAGTGTCCACTTGATCAGCAGCAGTCTTCTAGAAATAGAACAACATGGAGAGGATCAGTACCATAAATATTGGTTTCAAATTTTAACACAAGGGGAGCAATTTCAAGGGGGGGGGCTAAGTTAGTTACATCGACCTGTCCCTCCCTCCCTCAGTACATGACTGGTACTTACTTTATTGACCCCAAAAGGATGAAAGGCAAAGGTGATCTAAGCAGGATTTGAACTCAGAATGTAAGGACAGAGAAAATACCACAAAGCATTTTGCCCAGCACGTTGACAATTTCACCAGCTTGACACCTTGCGATACCCCTAACATTAAGCCTCAAAACTTCAACAGTGGAAAGAAATATTGAAATAAAAATCATTTCTAATCAACTGATTCGTTTACTCAGTGTTTTTTTGAGTAAAATATCTGAACCCTTTCATTACTGTATTTATTTTGAGATGCTCTTTGTTTCCTTCAATTACTTTAAATATAACAAAGAATTTAGTAAAATAACTGAGTTATCATTCAGCTTGTGTTAGGAACATAAATTGTGACTAAGGTTTGGGGGAAGATTTTCATTCAAAACATGAAAACAAGACATTTGTACTTCAGAGCCAGAGGCGGTTTTAGCCGGGTTGGTATCAAAAGGGTTAAGAGCCAGAGCTAGGTTGGTATCAAAAGGGTTAAGAGCCAGAGCTAGGTTGGTATCAAAAGGGTTAAGAGCCAGAGCCAGGTTGGTATCAAAAGGGTTAAGAGCCAGAGCTAGGTTGGTATCAAAAGGGTTAAGAGCCAGAGCCAGGTTGGTATCAAAAGGGTTAAGAGCCAGAGCTAGGTTGGTATCAAAAGGGTTAAGAGCCAGAGCTAGGTTGGTATCAAAAGGGTTAAGAGCCAGAGCCAGGTTGGTATCAAAAGGGTTAAATAGAGTTTGTCAGTTCACTGATCCTTTTGCACACATACACAAACAGTGATACATTGCAGTCACCCACACACACACACACACACACAATGATGCTTTACAGATCACTGAAAATCAGGAAACACCAAAAGTGAAAATAACAAAACAGGAAAAGGAGAATTTAAGAAAGAAATATTCAAGTTTCTCATTTCACTGTAAACAAAAGTGAAACAACTCAGTGACAGATAACAAATAATGCTGTATAATAATGTGAAAGTGTTTTGGCAGTTAGTGTTGTTTTTAGTTCATAGGATAAGCATGAAGGATGTAGGTGGGTGTGTTAATACAGAGTAAAAGGAGGGGGTAGCATGGGTTGTTGAACATGAGGGGGGGATGTTAGTAGAGGGTGGTGAATAGAAGTTTAACGTATGTTATTAAATGAAATATAAAACTTAAAACTCACTTGAAATTTAGAAGAATTATTGTTTGTAGCAGTGTTTAATTGAGGATTGACAAAAGGTCTGGAGATAACATCTGAAATAAAATAAAATAAAATGACAGACTTGACATTTTCAAGAATACCTTATGATGGCTGAATGTGGAATAAACTTACTAACACTAACCCCCCCCCCCCCACTGCCCTAATTGTATGCTGTTTTGTTTTTTCTTTCGGAGATTTTTGCAGGTTTTTTTTTGGGGGGGGGGGTCATTAAATGGGTAGAGGTCTGTACTTTTGTGAAGGATAATAAAACAACACTGTGATCTTTAGCCATGGTAGACTTATCCACTATAGGGTTAAAAGTTTAGAGATTATTGTCCTTCACTAAAGTATAGAACTCTACCTACTTAATAACAAAAAACAAATTGCAAATGTCTCAGAAAGGAAAAAAAAAAGGAAAAAAAACACCATACAAGTGGGGGGGGGGGCTAGTCCTGGTAAGTTTACTTTGTTTATTTATTTTGAGAGAGAAAGAGAGAGCTTGCTTTGTTTTGTTCTGGAGGCTTTTCACTGGGTTAGTTTTCCAAATAATACAAAGAAGAATAGCAGGTAAGAACTGCAAGATGAATTCTTCAATCCAAGCCAACTGGAGACCCAGGGGTACACCAAGAACAAGATGGTTAGTTGACATACAGAGTCTCAGTCAGTCATGCTTGCGAATGTAGCAGGAAAGCGTAATGATGGCTGCTTCTGATAGGAACCAAAAGAGGAACCGAGGACTTTTTCCTAAAAACTCTCCCAAGAAGGCTGAGCAGGGAAAATGGATGGATGTAGTAATACTGACTGAGACTTCATTTACTGCATTAATAGATTAAACTGGAATATGTCATTATTAACCGAAAAAGAAAGAAAGAAACAGGTCGTATTTCAAGTTGACAGTTCAGTGGTTAGTACTCGGAAGATCACTGAACCATAAAAAACAATTGGTTTAACAAATAACTTACAATCCCCCAGAAAAATACGAGATGGCTTTTACACAAAACTGCAACTCATGCAAGACTATGATTGGAACCACAATGGATGCTTCCCTGTATCACACAGTCTGATTTAAATATTTCAAACTTGCCACTAAACCAAGGAGAGTTTTAAGCTAAAAATTCCTCTTTTATGCTTTGAAATGTCTGAAGATTGGATTGGTTAGGAAATATATAATATGTAGATATGAAAGAACAATGATGATGATGATGATGGTAGTGTTGATGGTAACAGTGATAGATGATGACTGATGACTGATGGAAAATAATGACAATGATGATGATGATGCAAACCTTTTGATTTGGATGGAGCAGAAGACGGTGCCCCTCCACCAGGCAGGAAACACTTCCCTGATTTAAAGCTTTCTTCTGGAAGACGAGACATTACCTGAAGAGAAACAAAGAGACAATAAAATAAATAAAACAACATATATATATATAGCATAAACAACAAAAGACAAACAAAATCAAGAAAGACCAAATGGATCAATATCAGTGTTTTTATGATTCTACTAGTTTTAGTCTTTGGACTGCAGCCATGCTTGGAACACTGACAGTGATCAGATCAACCTGTCTTTACCTCAGCCTGCTACTTATTCTATAAAAATCTCTGTTCATTGAAAGATTAAGTTAGCATTTCTAGTATATAGGGACAAAACTTAACACTAGTTACACACACACACACACACACACACACACATCAATATTATAAAAGACCAAGTCATCTGGTGCTTGTTTTTTGGTGTGCATTTCCTCTCTTTGTGGCAGGCCATAAGGAATGTAGAAGGAGAAAGCAATGCTTGTGCCGAGAGAGGCAGAAGAGAGAGAGAGAGAGAGAGAGAGAGAGAGAGAGAGAAAGAGAGAAAGTATGACAAAGAAAGAGGGGATAAAGAGAGAAAGAATTGTACAGAAAGAAAAAAGGGAATAGGGGGTGGGTTGAAAGGTAGGTAGGTAGGTAGGTGGAAGAGTGAAAGACAGCAGTCAGCAACAAGAACAATGAAACAGATAGTCAGGCAAGCAGACAGGGAAATATAGAGAGCAATGGGGGAAAAGAGTAAGAGAGAAAGGATAGGTGGAAAAACAGCAGAGCTTCTAATATGATGAAGTAACAGAGTCAATGAATGATAGAGAGAGAAAAAATTCAAGTCTGATATTGAAACATGAAGAAGATTTTGACAGAGAGGAACAAAAAAAAAAGAGAGGGAACTATATATATATATATATATGTATGTATGTATGTATGTATGTATGTATGTATGTATGTATGTATGTATGTATGTATGTATGTATGTATGTATGTATGTATGTATGTATGTATGTATGTATGTATGTATGTATGTATGTATGTATGTATGTATGTATGTATGTATGTATGTATGTATGTATGTATGTATGTATGTATGTATGTATGTATGTATGTATGTATGTATGTATGTATGTATGTATGTATGTATGTATGTATGTATGTATGTATGTATGTATGTATGTATGTATGTATGTATGTATGTATGTATGTATGTATGTATGTATGTATGTATGTATGTATGTATGTATGTATGTATGTATGTATGTATGTATGTATGTATGTATGTATGTATGTATGTATGTATGTATGTATGTATGTATGTATGTATGTATGTATGTATGTATGTATGTATGTATGTATGTATGTATGTATGTATGTATGTATGTATGTATGTATGTATGTATGTATGTATGTATGTATGTATGTATGTATGTATGTATGTATGTATGTATGTATGTATGTATGTATGTATGTATGTATGTATGTATGTATGTATGTATGTATGTATGTATGTATGTATGTATGTATGTATGTATGTATGTATGTATGTATGTATGTATGTATGTATGTATGTATGTATGTACATACATACACACACACACACATATATATATATATATATATATATATATATATATATATTTCTTTTACCGGTTTCAGTCATTTGACTGCGGTCATACTGGAGTACCACCTTTAGTCAAACAAATTGACCTCAGGACTTATTCTTTGTAAGCCTAGTACTTATTCTATCAGTCTCTTTTTGCCAAACTGTTAAGTGACGGAGGACGTAAACACACCAACATCAGTTGTTAAGCGATGGGGGGGTGCTGTTATGTGTCACTGTCGCCAGCCACAACTATGATTCTTCTCAAGCACAGCAAATTTCTAAGGGCCACAATCACTTGTCATCACCTCCATAAGACCCTACATGCAAAGATCATGCTTCACCACCTCATCCCATGTCTTCCTGGGTCTACCTTAAACAAAAAATATATAAAAAATAAGATTCTTACCAAAATTTCTTTGCCGCCAACTGTCAAAGTGTGATCTTCTTCAAGAGAACTGAGCATGGATTCCTTATAACCAGACATTTTACCAATCCTAACAAGAGATCAATGAATCAATCATAAATATATCCAATTTCAGAAACAGAAATATTATTATTTACATTTGACGGATATTTGTCCTCATCTTGTTTGTTGTTAACACAACGTTTTTGGCTGATATACCCTCCAGCCTTCATCAGGTGTCTTGGGGAAATTTCGAACCTGGGTTCTCATTCCTAATGTATTTTTCGATGTTATTATTATCATTATTATTATTATTCAGGTCACTGTTTGGAATCATGGGCCTTCAGACTATCATCTCTTCGGCCCCATGAAAGAGGGTTTGAGAGGCAAACATTATTCCAGTGACAAGGAAGTGAAAACTATAGTGAAGAAGTGGCTCAAAGAACAGTCAACAGAATTTTACGGGGCAAGGATACATGCTCTCATTCAAAGGTGGAACATTGCTATTGAGAGAAACGGTGACTATGTTGAGAAGTAGGGATGTGATCCACAGAGGACCAGCTTCATTTTGACGTTTGATACATGTTCCTGTGTTGGTAATTATACCTGTCCTAAACAAAATGGTATTACTTTTTGATTCACCCTCGTATTTACCTGTAATTAAAGTCACTGAGACAAAAGTTATGCAACAGAATTGATTAAGAACTTTTTCTTCAATTGTGTTCCAAAAATCACATTAATATGTCGATAAATAAAATAGCTACAGTTGTTTAATGAAACCAGTCTAAATTCTTGATGATTTTAGAATTTAATTGAAACTCATAAGGGATGTGTTTTACTTAGAAATATTGTAATGAAAGAGATGTCTGTTTTTCCCTGCTGGAATGGGTTGGACACTTCAACAGGAGCTGGTGAACCAGAGGACTGCTTCAAGCACCAATGTCTGCTTTAGCATGGCTTCTATGACTGGATTCCCCACCAAACACTTTACAGAGTGTACACGGTGCTTTTTACATGGCACCAGCAGAAATGAGGTTACCAAGCAACTTGCAGGACCGGAAATAATGAGAAAAGAAAAAAGCCTCTTTGATCAATTGGGAGTTGGGGGTAGAGTATTTGAAATAGGAGAATATAGATATGTATACAGAAGGCTTCTTTCAGTTTCTTCTACCAAAATCCACTCACAAGGCCCAAGATGTCATGCAGTAGGATCGAACCTGGAACCATATGGTTGAGAAGCAAACTTCTTCCCACACAACCATGCCCGAGACCACTGAAAGATGAAACACCAAGTTGACCTCTATGAGAACTGAACTCAGAACATGAAGATATGTATACAACTAAAAATACAGTAAAATATTTAGTTCCACACCCAATTACCTACTCCCACCAACACCTCCCACCAACAGCACACACACACACACACACACCAAGTTGCAATGATAGAAGATAATTTGAAGACTTACTCTTTCCCATCCATATCATACAGGGTAACTTTACGTCCATGGGTCACTAATACAGCATCACCTTCCCATTTTTTGTGCTGCAAAAGAGAAAGAGAAAAATCAATAATTGATAACCAATAATTACAGGTTACATAGTTTGGTGTGTTTGTAAGGAATCACTAATTTCTGACCAATGTGGTCTTGTGTCTTTGTAAGATATCAAGACTTACACAATGGTGGAGGTACAGGTTCCTATCTCATTAATACAATCAAAATAGAAAAATTTCTAACTTGCATGAAGAAAGTCTATTACAGGCTATTACAGGTAGCTGTGGCAATTTCAGGTGTGGCTGTGAAGTGAAGAAGTGCTTCTCAACCATTTGGTCTTAGATTCTTCTGCATGACACCTTGGGCAAAAAATGTCTTCTACTATAACCATGGACTGAACGAAGCCTTGTGCATGGATTTGGTAGAGAGAAGCCAAATGAAACCTTATCTTGGCATCACAGGATGGTTATAAATGAGCACCACCATCAAGCTAGTGAGGTTGTTCATTTCCAGTCTTCTGCAGAAAGCATGTCTGGCCATGGAGAAATATTAGCTTGCTTGGAAACAGATGTGAGGTTAGAGAGACGAAGGCAGCCGGGTTGTAAGAAATCTGCCACAATACATTCTGGATGACCAATGCAAGCACGGAAAGAATGGACATTCAATGATGATGAATTCCTCAAAGAAAATTCCTGAGCAGACACTTTACATCAGTGGTTCTTAAATGGTATTAGCATGCGGCCTGCTTGTGCACCACAAGACACATCTACACATGTGTTGTGGACATTCAAAATATAACTTAAAGGTTTAGCAAAGCCATACTAATGCTTGAGTGTCTTAAAAACAATCATCGTCATCATCATCATAATCATCATCCTCCCCTTTTAATGTGTATTTTCTCAGCTGAGATGGGTTGGCTGGGTTGCCAGGAACCAACGGATTAGACAACTGCATCATGCTTCAACATGGTTCTGTGGTTGGAAGTCCTTCCTAACACCAGCCACTTTACAGAGTGTGTACTAGGTACCTTTCTGTGGAACTAGTACACTAGAGAGATCACCATGTACCTTGCAAGACTGAGATCCCCTTCAACTAAGTGGGACAAAAGTAAAGAGAGAGGGAGGGGGTAGCTCTATGAGGAGGAAAAAAGAGGCTGGAACATGTTTCTTGTGGTAGATGAGCTACATGTCTACAAGCAATATACAAGAGCAGGTGAGGGTAATCAAGGTGAGACTGAGAAGAGAAATAAAAATGGTGGCGATGAAGGGACTGAATCTCACTGCACAGCACCTTGAGCAAGTGTTTTCTCCTATAGCCCTAGACTAGCCAGTACTCTGTTGTGTCTTGTGAGTGAAACTATAAGGAAATTATGAGGAAGCCTGTCATGCATGTGTGTGGGCATGTGTCTTTATGTGTCTCCACACCACCACCACCATCACAGCCAGTATTAGTTTCTCCACATTCCCATAACTTAGCTGTTCAAGAAAAAGAGATCAACAGAATAAGTTCCTGACCCAAACTTAGTGGAGGCACATGGCACAGTGGTTAGGATGTATGGCTCATAATCCTAAGATTGTGGTGTCCATTCCTGGACGGGGTAAGACATTGTATTCTTAAGCAAAACACTTCATTTCACATTACCCCAGTACACTCAGCTGGCAAAAATCAACCACAGAAACCAGCAAAACGACCCCTTTAAGTCTATACGGCTCAGTAAGGAGCCTTATCTCTAAGTATTGGGGGTTGATTTGCTCCACTAAAAACACCTTTCCAAAGCAGTGCTCCAGTATGACCACAATCTAAAGACTGAAACAAAAGAATAGAAAATAAAAGAATACCTGAACCCTTTTTTTTCTATTTAATTAAGAAAACCAACGATATTCACCTTCTTCTTTGAGAGTTTGCTCCAAACTACAGAGTAATAATTCTCTACAGATGGAGAGGCTGCAGAATTAGATCCATTCTGGACATTGCTTTCATTATCTGCAACAAATAAATAAAAAGAATAGTTATACAAGTTGGTGAGGGGGAGGGGGTACACCCAGCCAATACAAAAACAAACAAGGGTAGAGACAATTGTTTAAGCCTTTTGTCAACGTATTTCTGCTGAATATACTGTGTTTGTTTCAATTAATTTGGAAAATAGTGAAGACTAGTAAAATAGCTTTGTTATTAATTAAGCTGGTGTTGAGAACATAAATAACATGAAATCTAAGTGGTAAGTTTTTACTATAAAACAAGAAGCCTGTAATCCTAGAACCAGAGTTGGTGTCGGGTAGTTTGATATCAAAAGAATTAATCCAGCTAGAAAACCTCTCTCTTTCTTTCCCTCCCTCTCTCCCTCCCCCCTCTCTCTCTCCAGCTCATTAGAAAAAGTAACCAAAACTGCATGAGGAGTATATACAATATGCACAGGAAGTGAACAGTGAAAAAGTTTTTTAAAAAAACAAAGGAAGAAGAATCTAGAGTGGTGAGCATCAGGTGTACTTTGAGACAAAATAACTGCCAACATTATAGAGATCAAATCAAACGTTATTTCAACCAAAATCAAAATGGAATAATCTGTAAAGATACTTTAACAAAAATCCATAATCTTGAAATATTTATAAAGAAACTAACAGAAGATGCTAAAAGCTAAACAAATCATAAAATTATTTTGAATTAACTCCAAGAAGCAGGATACCTGAAGAAAATAAATTTCAAGAAAGAGCATTGTAAATATTCAAGCTACATGCCAACTCTCTTTGATAAATCAATATTTCACAACTGAATCATCATCACCATCAATGGCCATGTTTCATATGATCCAGTAAGCCCAAAAACTGCATTATGCCCCAGTTGTCTGTTTTGGCATGGTTTCTATGGCTGGACAATGTCCTGCCTAACATCAACCCACTTTACAGCATGCATTGGGTGCTTTTGTCTTCATGCCACCAGCACTAGTGAAAGTTACCGTACAGCTTACAAGACTAGAAACCTCAAAAGAGGCACCTTTACACTGGATGATGACAGGGTTGAGGTATGAGATAGAGGGCCAATGTAGGACAGGTTTCTTGCTGTAGAGGAGTGACATGCCTACTCACATTTTAGAAGAGAGGGCAGCAATGGCTGGAGTGGGTGGGTCAGGAAGAGATAAAAATAGCAATGATGAGACATATGTGGAGCCTAAAGATACGGAGTAAGTAGGATTGAATGGGGGCTGAAGAACCAAGAGGACAAGAAGGTAGAGGGTGTATGAATGTATAAGAGGGAGAGACAAAGAATGGCTGGTTAAGTGGAGAGAGTGAGATGAGGGGTGGGTGAGGGTGGAGAGCAACAGAGTAGTACGGATGATACAGGAGAAGGATGAGAGAGCTGGTGTGTGTGTGTGTGTGTGTGTACATATATACACACATGAACAAACATATAATGTCAATGGGAGGGACAGTTCCCTGTTGAATTTGGTACAGAAAGGTTGAGCCTGAAAATCTGCAGTAAAAATGTAGATTGACAGGGAACCAACACTTGATGGTGACCACTCAAAAGAAAAAAACAAGAACATCTGGTGTTTTTTATTGTGACAACTATACTAGACATTGAACACAGAGCTATCATGATTCTGTGCTTATCATCTGAAGTACAGAGAGAGATCATATACATGTTACCTCCACTTCAACTGTAGAAACCAGATCTATCTGGAGGTGGTGGCTTTCCAACATCTCCCCTTTACTAATTATTCATTCTAATTTTTAGCCAACAATTTTAGGAGGGATTACTCGATTACACTGACCTCAGTACTTGACTGGTTCTCTATTTTGTCAACTCTGAAAGGACAAAAGCCAGAGCCAACCTCAGCAGCATTCAGTCTCACAATGTATAAAACCAGAAGAAATTCCACTAAGCAATCCGCCCACCGATGCTGCCGGTTCTGCCAGCTTGCCATCTTTTCAACGGTAATTCACCATCACCATCACCATCATCATCAACAACAACAACAGTTAACATTCATTGTCTATGATGGCATGGATTGGATGGTTTGACAGGAGCTGGCAAACCAGAGAACTGCAGCAGACTCTGATTGTCTGTTTCGGCTTGGTTTCTATAGCTGGATGCCCTTCCTAATGCCAACCACTCTGAGAGTGTAATCAGTGCTTTTCACATGACACCAGCACCAGTGCTTTTTATGTGGCACCGTCACCAGTGCCTCTTACACACTACCATCACCAGTGCCTCTTACATGGTACTATCACCAGAATTATGAAGTAGAATAAGCCTTACCTTGTTTGTTTTCTGACGATAAAGCCAGTGGGGAATGGTATACTGCCAAATGTGTTTTCCCAGTTGACTGACTCGATGCGATCGATGGGTTACTTTTCGCACATGCAAATGTACGTGGAATTGAAGCTGGCGAGGAACTGTTTTGCGAGGAATTTTCATCATTTTTGTAGTCTCCATTCTGATCCGTGTCCGGGTTTGTCAGAACATTCAAACCTCTGAAATAAGGAAACAACAATATTTTAAACTGTGGCAAATGTCAACATGTCTTTAATCTTTAATGTTTTATCTCGTTTAGTCAAACTGTCTCCAGTACTTTTTGTTCAAGGCTGGCACTTATTCTATTGCTCTCTTTTACTGAACCACAAAGTTATGGGGACGTAAATAAACCAACACCGATTGTAAAGTAGCATGTGGACAAACACAAACACACACATACAAGATGGGCTTCCACAGTTTCCATCTGCTAAAATTACTCAAGTGTGAAATGTATAGACAATCCCCCATTAACCCAGCCTAAGAGTATATATACATCGGGTGTGCCACCACCATCCCCCAACTGGTCCCCCTTCCCAGTGGCACATAAAAAGCACCATGTGAATATGGTCGATGCCAGTGCTGTAAAAAGCAACCACTACACTCTCAGAGTGGTTGGCATTAGGAAGAGCATCCAGCTGCAGAAACCATGTCATGTCAGATTAGAGCCTGGTGCAGCCTCCTGGCTCACTAGTCCCCAGTCAAACCATCCAACCCATGCCAGCCTGGAAAACAGACGTTAAATGATGATGATGATGAATCTCTCATTATTCCAGTTTAGGAGAGAGGTATCTATAGGAGATATGTATGCATGTGTGTGTGTGTGTGTGTGTGTGTGTGTGTGTGTGTGTGTGTATATATATATATGTAGTGAAACTACCTATCGCCATTGCATTCAATCTTCTCATTTAAATATAAACAAACGCGGGCGCAGCGGAGAACCCATTCCTTGTCATCACGTGACTGATTATTATTCGAAGCGGCAACTTCTTCGAACTGTTCCCGCCAGAACGCAAACTGACCAATCACGGCCCCTAATAAGGTCACGTGATAGAGTATTTTTCTGAAGCCTTCGGGAGCCGATAGTTTGTTATAAATAGCTTTAACTCGGCGGCCAAATTCGTCTCGGTTCAGTTTCTCTTTGAGATCTGTTCCGTGTACCACACGACAGCAGCAGCAGTTCCAGCGACACATCAACAGCTTCGTCCAATGATGACCACCCACCGCCGTCGCCACATCAGCAACATGAGTCTACGACTACTAACCAGCATCATCGTCATGACCAACACGATTCTACGATTACTACTAACCAGCATCAATCTCCACCAGCGTCTACACGACTTTCTATGTACACCAAACTAAACCACCGCGGCACATCTCTCTCTTCGATTCTGTTAGGTGACTTAGCTTCACCACGATAATAAATAGACGAGATTTCAGCCAGCGACGAATGACGAACATCTGTATAACAAGAATCACGGCCCGGCATGGAAGCCACCACATCACAACTAGTGATCAGCTCTGCCACACACAGCCTCAACTCACTTCTTTCACATACAGACTCTTCCAATTGTGTACTAAAGAACTGGTATAAATGCTCACGTGTTATTGACTCTTTCTATCTGCTGTAATATCTCACATACACATACATGTATCACTCACATACACACTTTTCTTTGTACGACGGCCTGTCTTTGGTTATGTTCTTATATGTCGCATTCACACTCTCACATACACATACATCTTTAATGCTACAATAAATATCTCTGTTATTCATCTCATACGGTTGTGGTCTTTCATTACTGGTCATCTATGTTATCGTAGTATAACATATTTGTATATCATCATTTGATATATATAGTTTTGTGTTCGACCGTGTGACGCGTTTAAATAAAAGGAGTCCTCTATTTTTCCATTCGTCACCATTTCTCCTTTTTGAGTTTGCACGGTCGTCCTTACATATATATATACACACACATATACAGGGTTGGACAAAATAATGGAAACACCTAGCATCATGGCATCATAATTTTGAAATATTTATAAAACCGTCAAAATCTTTTTGATTTTTATGTTTTTTGATTTTTTAATTAGTGTTGCTTAATATGTTTTGCTAAAATTGCTGTTTCTTTTCAGATATCATCAAAAAAAGGTAATTAAAATTCATTAAAATGACAGATCTATCGGACTTTCAAAGAGGTCAAATTGTTGGTGCTCTTATGGCAGGCGCTAGCGTAATGAAAACAGCTGAAATGTTTGGTGGTGACATGAAATGTTATAGGGAGTCAGATAACACAGGTAAATAAAGGATAGACATAATTACCTGTTGAAAAGGGGAACATTCTTTCGGTCTTCATTCTCCCCCTGAAATCGTATTAAAGAAAGAAAATTAAATAAATGGAAACCACAACCATTAACATAATTTATTAATTCATGTATAAAGAATATTGTATAAAAGGAGTTAGTAATAAGGGTTAGAGAGGATTTGGGATAAAAAAAACTGTGAAGGATGAAAAGTGATTTGTATAAATGTGAGGAATAGCTGTTGAAATGCTAATAATGTCTGCTCAATAATAATAAAAATAATAAATGCCTTGATGCAGTACCAGGCAGTGGCTCCCATGGCTTCTGGTCTTAACTGATTGGAAGTGTTATCATGAACATTGTTTTGTCTCTGTATAAAAAGATGGGTTACAGCAAATATTCTGCTCAATACCACAGATTTGCTTGTCAGTTGTTTGACTGTAACCAGTTGAGCATGTCCCTTGGTGGCTGACGATATGTGCATCTCTGATCATGAGCAGAAGTAGTGGGGGAGTATCATAGCTATGTGTTGAGAGGGATTCTTTGGGGTTTGGATAATTCACCTTTGGAAACATGGGTGTTTTGTTCAACATCCTTAAACAAACTTTATTCAGGGATCTTTTGAGCGTGATGGGCTACTCGACCTGAAGAAAATTCTAACTGGGCCCCACCTGCTAAATCATGCGCCATTTAATATTGATATGAGATCACCATGTCACGCACATATGGTTGTGATGCATGTGCCTGGTGTACCCTTATCAGACGGGTAGTCATGATGGGTATACCGGGCTTCGTATATTTTATCCCAGTGTCACTTTGATGGCATGCACTGCTCTCGCACTCAATAATAATAATAATAATCCTTTCTATTTTAGGTACAAGGCCTGAAATTTTAGGAGAGTACCAGTACTCAACTGGTACTTATTTTGGTGACCCTGTTGATTGGTTGGTGTTGGGAAGGTCAGCCAGTTGTAAAAGCCTTGCTAAAACAGACACAGAAGTCTCATGCAGCTTCTGTCAAATTGTCCAATCCATTTTTGGAGTGGTTGGCATTAGGAAGGGCATCTAGCCGTAGAAACCTTGCCAGATCAGATTGGAACCTAACCCTAACCCCACTCCCCCCTCCAGCTTACCAGTTTTCAATCAAACCATCAAACCCATGCCAGCATGGAAGGTAGACCATTCAAGCGTTGGGCCTCTTGAAGGCGGTGACAGGTGACCAAGACCCTTGGTGATATACCATGCCAACAACAACAGCAAAAAGAAGAATTCTTTCTAATTTTGGCACAAGGTCAGCAATTTTAGGGACAAGAGGGAAGTTGATTAGATTAACATCAGTGACCAACTGGTATTTATATCAACCCTGAAGGACTGCAAGGCAAAGCTGACCTCGGTGAGATTTGAACTAAGAACGTGAAGGATCAGAAGCAATGCTGTTAGGAGACAGCAGCAGAAAGAGTTGTCTGCTGCTCTGGCAATTCTTGCATTTACCATTCTGATTCCTCCATCAACAACAACAACAACAGCCATTACAATAACAGTCTTGGAGACAATATCTTTTATTTTTTTTACTTGTTTCAGTCATTAGACTGTGGCCATGCTGGGGCACCACCTTGAAGAGTTTTAGTTAACCCCAGGACTTCTTTGTAAAACCTGATACTTATTCTATCAAATCCTTTTTGTCGAACTGCTAAGTTACAGGGATGTAAACACACCAACACCGGTTGTCAAGTAGTGTGGGAGGGGAGGGGGGGCACAAACACAGATACACCATATATATATATATATATATATATATATATATATATATATATATATATATATATATATATGACAGGCGTCTTTTAGTTTCCATCTACCAAATTCACTCACAAGGCCTTGGTCAGCCCAAGGCTGTAGGAGAAGACACCTGCCCAAAGTGCCATGCAGTAGGACTGAACCTGGGACCTGAACCTGTGGCTGATAAACAAACTTCTTACCACAGAGCCATGCCTGTGTCTACAAATATACTATGGCACTCCGTCCGTTATGACAACGAGGGTTCCAGTTGATCCGATCAACAGAACAGCCTGCTCAGGAAATTGACGTCTAAGTGGCTGAGCACTCCACAGACACGTGTACCCTTTGCATAGTTCTCGGGGAGATTCAGCATGACACAGAGTGTGACAAGTCTGGCCCCTTTGAATTACAGGTACAACAGAAACAGGAAAAAGAGTGAGAGGAAGTTGTGGTGAAAGAGTACAGCAGGGTCCGCCACCAGCCCCTGCCGGAGTCTCATGGAGCTTTAGGGGTTTTCGCTCAATAAACACTCACAACGCCCAGTCTGGGAATCGAAACCACGATCCTACAACTGCGAGTCTGCTGCCCTAACTTCACTAGAAAATGGTGGCATGACAACAGTAGCAGCAGTTTTAAGGCTTTAGCACAGTCAAGGAGAAGTAGTTGAGTTGAAGTTTTAAGTCTTTAGCATTTAAACTGGCCATATCAGGCCCAAAGATTCTACTTGCTTCATGTTTGAACTGGCCAGATCCAGTCTCTCACACCTACTTTACAATGTCATTCTAAAAATAAACAATCACACCATCAACAACTCAAAGCTATGAGATAATGCATGATTAATAATAAAAATGTTAATAAATATAGGCGTAGGTGTGGCAGCTTGCTTACCAACCACATGGTCCCAGGTCCAGTCCCACTGCGTGGCACCTTGGGCAAGTGTCTTCTACTATAGCCTCGGGCTGACCAAACTCTTGTGAGTGGATTTGGTAGACGGAAACTGAAAGAAGCTCATCGTATATATGTATATATGTATATATGTATGTGTATGTTAGTGTGTCTGTGTTTGTTCCCCCAACATTGCTTGACAACCGATGCTGGTGTAAAACGTCCCCATAACTTAGCGGTTCAGCAAAAAGGACTGATAGAATAAGTACTTGGCTTACAAAGAATTAAGTCCTGAGGTTGATTTGCTCGACTAAAGGCGGTGCTCCAGCATGGCCACAGTCAAATGACTGAAACAAGTAAAAGAATTTAAAAAATAAGTTTTACATTTGACAGAAGAATCTGGAAGTTGAAGGATTAAACCGAAAGTCATTATAAGTTGAATGAGAATTACATTAAAGGGAAGTATTTGGTAACAACCAGATGGAAGGGATATAATTCTTGGTGTGTAGTAATATACCGCTTTGATGAGACAACTATAAGGGTCTCGTTAAATAATATTTGTTTACTGTTTATATACATGGCCCAAGGAAGGTCTGGTGTCTGGTACCAATGAGAGTGAGAAGTGAAGATCTTGCCATTGTTCAGATGAACTTAGATTGAGGAAAGGGTAATTTGGTCCTCATTAAAGAAGTATTCGGCTCGACACTCTTCTGGCAGCTCCTGCAACCAAGCTAGTGCCAAACGTGTGGCCAAACTATGGGTTAGAGAATCTCAAACCTCCATACAAGTGGTTGATTACAGAGAGCTCAATATAAAATGGTAAAGGTACATACGTGATAGAGAGGTCAAGATTATGTTATAAAGGTACAACGGACAATATGAGAGTTGAGATTATTCAAGACTCAAACAGCTGTTGTCTTCTATGTTCACCCATTTACTGAAATGCTCCAAGAACTAAACACAAAAGCATAAACTTCTTCAATGTTTTGTCTTTATACACTGTAAAGGATAATCCATCCAGATTAACAAGTAACCCCTTGCAGAATATTTCCACACAGTATTTTGAACTATCTGTTCTCTGCAAACTATTTGGTCACTAAAAACTTAAAATGCAGGGGAGGGAATTTACATCACAAGAATTTAGACCAGTGGTTCTCAACGTTTTTTAATATCCAGGGCAGATCCAAAGCCTGGGGTTTTTGGTGGGGACTGCACCAAAAAAAAACTAAAAACACAAATCAATATATTTATGGAGGGGAAGACTGTTAAGGACCGTTGGCAGAATGCTTGAGAGCTGTGGTTGAAAAACTTCAAGAGAACCTGAAACAACTCATTTTTAACTGGGGAACTGGAAGTAGATAAAGCTATAAATAACAGTAAATATTGGCTTTGGTTAGCTTGAGAAGCTTTTAACTTCTTTTGATCCATGCTATTAGCAATTTTCTTCACTACTTCAGGGAGTGATGACCCTGGCTCCAGCTGACAGTACCTGGTATGGGCCCCTACCCAAGGTTACGGAAAGGGGACAACCTTCAAAAATCCGGAGTGGAGCCCCGTAGGCGGTTTAGTATTCTGCTCGACACTCTTCCGGCAGCTCCTGCAACCAAACTGGTATCAAACGTAATGCTCTGCACTCCTTTGGACTACGTCAGCAAGGTCAAGAGGGGAATCCTGACGATTGGGCTACCCAGGATTTTCTTACACCTAGCCCAGGCCTGCACAAAACTGGAGAGGACACTTCAGTGCTGCTGTAAAAAGTGGCAGCTACATCTGCGTCCCCTGCCAGAGGGAGTGTTTGTGAAGGATAGGACTACGCAACCACAGCAGGAGATGTAAAGGACATGGAATGTAAAAACCAGACTGGATTATTTAATTCACAACTCCATTGTCTCCTGAGACACAAGGATGCCAACAACAACAATTTACTTCAAGATCTACAGTTAAGAATGAATGATTTCCTTTTGCAAAATGGACTAAAATTCCAACACTTGAACAACCTCACCTTAAAAGGTGTCAAAAACCTTGTCCTCTTCGCTGCTCCTGTTTGGCTGGGAGCTATAGAACGCCTCATTGAAAACCTGACAAATATAAAAAAAATTAATCATTTCTTGATTTTGTTTTTTTCATAGAAAATTTTAGACAAAAAAACAAAATAGATGAAATATTCTGGTTTCTGCACAAATTTAACCACATTTAGTTGATCATCATTATCATTTAATGTCCATTTTCCATGCTGGCATGGGTTGGACAGTTTGAGAAGGTCTGGTGAGTTGGAGGCCTGCACCACACTGCAGTCTGTTTTGGCATGGTTTCTATGACTGGATGCCTGCCTTTCCTAACACCAACTACTTAACAGAGTGTACTGGGTGCTTTTTGCATGGCACCAGAATAGACGCCTTTTATGTGGCACTGGTACAGGTGCTTTTTAAATGGCACTGGCACAGGTGCATTTTATGTGTGGCACTGAATATTGAGAGCTTTATTATTATTATTATTATTATTTATGGAAGCTTCTGGCTTTTATGTTCTGAGTTCAAATGCTGCTGAGGTTAACTTTGCCTTTCATCCTTTTGGGGTCGATAAAATAAGTACGAGCTGAGTACTGGCGGGGGGGGGGGGGGTCAATGTAATCACCTTCCTTCACCCAACAAACATTGCTGGCCTTGTGCCAAAATTTGAACGAATCATTTACTGAAGGTGGATAAGAAGAATCATTAAAGACTTGGGCAAAATGCTTAGTGATATTTCTCAGAGTGGTTGGCGTTAGGAAGGGCATCCAGCCGTAGAAACATTGCCAGATCAGATTGGAACCTGGTGCGGCCTCCTGCCTTGCCAGTCTCCAGTCAAATCGTCCAACTCAAGTCAGCATGGAAAAGACGTTAAAACGATGATGATCTTCAAGTTCATAAGTTCAAATTCTGCCGAGGTCAACTTTTCCTTTCTTCCCTCCAGGAACAACAAAATAAAGAACCAGTCAAGTACTAGGGTGACTGCTGTCAACCAGGCCCCCTCCCCTAAGAATTGCTGGCCTTGTGACTAAATATGAAACTGTTACTAATTGTTGAAATAATAATTCTTTCTATCATAGGTACAAAGCCTGAAATTTAGGGGAGGGGGGGGGGCTATCCAATGATATCCATCCCAGTACTTGACAGATACTATATTTTATCAACCCGCCAAAGGATAAAAGACAAAGTTGACCTTAGTGGAATTTGAACTCTGAACATAATGGGTTGGAAGAAATAGCTCTAGGCATTCTGCCATCTTACTGCCTTAATTGCTGGAATAATAAGATTAATAATAAAAATAATGATGACAGGTGCAGGAGTGGTTATGTGGTTGAGAAGCTTATTTCCAAACTATGTCATCTTCGGTTCCGTTCCACTGCATGGTATCTTGGACAATTGACCCTAGTCATGTGTGTGTGTGTGTGTGTGTGTGTGCGTGTGTGTATACGCTTGTCGTGACACCATGCGGTGGTTGTAAATGAACATCACGTCATACAAATTGGTGGTGTTTGTGTCCAGTCTGCTGTGTAAGAGTTGTCTGTCCAGGTATGAGGAGACATTACATTACTTGGAAATAGATGAGGGTTGGTGACAGGAAAGGCATCCAGACATGGAAAATCTGCCTCAACACATACATTATATACATGTCTCAGCTTGTGAAGACCTGTTGGGACAAGTGAGATCGAAACTGAACCAAATTCGATGACTGGTACCCGTGCCAGTGGAGCGCTAACAGCACCATCTGAGCAGGATCACTGCCAGAGTAGCAGTCTTGCTCCCGTGTCGGTGGCACATAAAAAGCACCATTTGAGCGCGATTGTTTCCAGCTTTGTCTTATTGGCACTCGTGCCAGTGGCATGTGAACAAAACATAAGACTGACTCCTGTACAGGTGGCACATAAAAAAACACCATTTGAGCGTGGCCGTTGCCAGTACCTCCGAACTAGCCCTCGTGTCGGTGGCACATAAAAAGCACCCACTACACTCACGGAGTGGTTGATGTTAGGAAGGGCATCCAGCTGTAGAAACTCTGCCAAATCAGATTGGAGTCTGGTGTAGCCATCTGGTTCGCATGCTGCATGTGCTGGTGCCACATAAAAAGCATTTGTGCTAGACTCATGTAAAAAGCACCCAGTACACTTTTTTTCTTCTTTTTTCTACTCTAGGCACAAGGCCCGAAATTTTGGGGAAGGGGGGGAGCAGTCGAGTAGATCGACCTCAGTATGCAACTGGTATTCAATTTATCGACCCCGGAAGGATGAAAGGCAAAGTTGATCTCGGCGGAATTTGAACTCAGAAGGTTAAGACAGACGAAATACCGTTAAACATTTCGCCCGGCGTGCTAACGTTTCTTATTTCTTTACTGCCCACAGGGGGCTAAACATAGAGGGGACAAACAAGGACAGACAAACGGATTAGGTCGATTATATCGACACCAGTGCGTAACTGGTACTTAATCTATCGACCCCGAAAGGATGAAAGCAAAGTCGACCTCGGCGGAATTTGAACTCGGAACGTAACGGCAGACGAAAGACTGCTAAGCATTTCGCCCGGCGTGCTAACGTTTCTGCCAGCTCGAAGCCTTGAACCCAGTACACTCTGTAAAGTGGGTGGCATTAAAAAGGACATCGACCTGGTGTAGTCGTCCAGCTTGTCAGCTCCCGTTGAAACGCCCAACCCATACCAACATGGAACGACGATGACATACCAATCAACAGGGCCTTGCCACTCCACTTGTTAGAAATAGCAATCAAACTTCCGTTAAATCACACCCCAGCACCTTAACAAAATAAACGATTGTATAAAAACGACTACACCATATAATATTGTATTTTAGAATACTTTTGGTCATAGGTCAAAGTCAAATACGACTAAATATTTGAGCAGAGGAGGGTCAAAAAGGGGGGAAATAAAACTACCCAGTCCGACGCTCAACTACTCTTGCAGCCATCAATATGATTGTTGTTGTTATTTAGTCTCAGATTAGTTCGGATCCAAGAGACAGAAATGATCAAATGCGTTCCAATCGTAACCACCATCACATGGTTTTTATATATCAAGGAGTAGAACATTCAACGTGTCCTTCATTGAAGATTTGAGGAAGATTTAGCTGCTATTTCTAACAGGTCACTTTGTCACCGATAAAAACAGGAAAAGGAGAAGTTTTGGAAAGTGGGAGGAGAAATTATTATTATTATTATTATTATTATTATTATTATTAAGGCGGCTAGCTGACAGAAGCGTTAGTGAGTCGGACAAAATGCCTAACAGCATTCCTTCCAGTTCTTTGCGTTCTGTGTTCAAATTCCGCTGAGGTCAACTCGGCTATTTATCCCTTCGGGGTTCATAAATAAAGTACCAGTCAAGTACTGAAGTCATCGTAATTGACGTGCCCCTCCCCTCAAAACTGCTAGGCTTTTCTGCCACAATTAGAAAGAATTATTATCATTTATATAGTATGGCGGAGATTGAGTTGGTGTGAATATTTGGACCAAAAAAAAAAAAAAAAGGCGACGAGCTGGCGAAATCGTTAGCACGCCGGGCAAAATGCTTAGCAGCATTTCTTATCTTTACGATCTGAGTTCAAGTTCCGCCGAGGTCGACTTTGCCTTTCATCCTTTCGGGGTCGATAAAATAAGCACAAACACTGGGGAGGGAGGGGGGAGTTTCAATTTAACCGACTTAACCCCTCTCCTGAATTTCCTGTCCTTGGGCTAAAATTTAGAAACGAATATTTTTATTTGGACAAAAGACGAAATCATGACTAAGAATAAATAAAGTTGTTAACAGTGGTTTAGGGGTCGCAAAACCAGGGATCAGATCGTATGACGTCTAATATCTTTAACCGCCTTTTGGTTCAATCAAATGCACGAACACACATATATGTACAGAGATTTATAAATATATGTACATATACATACATATATATATACCAGTGGTTCCCCACCTTTTTACTACCAAGGACCCCTTTCTTATGCTTTATATATATAAATGAAATTTTGAATTTAGTTCACAGACCCCCCCAGTACTACCTTTGCGGACCACAGGTTGTGAATCATATATATATATATATATATATATATATATATATCCCTGACTTATGGTCTCTTACACGACTCACACATATATATACACACACGCGTTAATGTTTGTTTGTATGTAATGTTATATATAAAACAAACGTTAACCGGAAATTTGCTTAATAGAACTGAGGCCAGACTTCGAAGTCACTATCAACCTTTTATATAATACACACACATCAATATTATGTTCAAAATTAGGCATTTATGTACAGAGATGCCTGTGTGTATGTGTGTGTGTGTATAAAGAGTACAACTAAAGACTTGCCAAGAGAGGTGTTGGTGTTCAAATGACGAATTGACACAGAATCACTTAAATGTTGTAGGAACAATTTTTAGTCTTAAAAAAGAAAAAAAAGCCATTTCCTCCCCCACCACCGAGCTGTTGTCAGTAAACTTTGAGACACACATCTCATCAGCATTGTCTAAACGGATTGAGTACTTGGGATTGGGGCGGCAGACACCGCCTTCTCAACTTTGGAACTGAGGACAATAACCTCTTACTTACGTAACACGTGGGTACACACACACACACACATATATAAGCACACACACACATATACACCATATGCATACACAAATGTATGTACACACACACACACACACATGTATATATATATATATATACATTTATATGTATATAATGCGCAAACATATACACACATAACACAAATATACGCACACATACATACACACGGGAAGAGAACTTTATAAAAAATGCTAAGGTAGTAGTGGTGGTGGTGGTGGTGGTAATAGTGGTAGTAGTAGTAGTAGTAGTAGTAGTAGTGGTGGTAGTAGTAGTAGTAGTGGTGGTGGTGGTAATAGTGGTAGTAGTAGTAGTAGTAGTAGTAGTAGTGGTGGTAATAGTGGTAGCGGTAGTAGTAGTAGTAGTAGTGGCAGTAGTAGTATTGGTGGTGGTAACGATGATGATAATGATGAGTTATGGAGGCGATAATAAATATTAATGTTTTGTTGTCTGTGGTGGTGCTTAGTTTCGATCGAACAGGTTTATGGTTAAAAGATATTCCAGCCGTGACCATCCCATCTCTTTTTAAGGTTGTGTACAAGCACTGCATTAAAACAAATGTTTCCTAGCTTTTATTTTTTTTTAAATAGTAGGAAGATTTAGGTGCTATGTCTAGCATTTCGTACGACCAGGAAGTGACCTAATGAAGCTAGAACTAACGGTGGAACTTTTAATGGTTTTTGCCTGGCCCTGTGACAACAACACTCACTTAGTAGACAGATATAGGAAGAAAGGCGCACCAGCCATGACCATTCCGTCTTTTAAGGTGACAAAGTGAGATTTGGCTGTTATTTCTAGCCAGAAGGCGAGCACATAGAGGTGTGGTGAGGGAAGGTTGTTGAACCTCCTTCAATGGACAACATAAAAACTTTCTAATTACAATCATAGAGCTTTGCTTTGTTCAGGAATTATTTATTGTAAATTAATGGAGCAGTTCACACTTAAAAACAACATTTTACGGGGAAAATAAGAAAAAAAATGCATTATTAAAAGTGATAATTACATTCTTACATAAGATAGCAAAGTTATGCGTGTGGTTATATATATATATATATATATATATATATATATATATATATATATATATGTATGTATGTATATATAGGCACAACGGCACAGTTTAGTGCTACCCAAATTTGTTTCCTCAGTAACTTCCTCACAAGTATATATTCGTTCACCAAATTCTAAAGAGATACATTTTCGAGGATGTACATTATGATTATGGAAGTAAGAAGATTAGACAAAAAATTTGGAAGAGTCTTGGATCAATCGTTCCTCTTTTAGACTTTGCTCCCATTAATTTCCAAAATATTACGATTTTTCACCTTTTCTTTTTTCTCTCCCAGATTTCTGGTTGAAGTATATTACGTAATTCACAACCTCGAAAATGATTTTGTTTTCTTTTTTGGCTGCAAAGTCATTTAAAAATATGCATTTTAAAGAGGATTGTTAAGAAACAAGACCCGGAGATAAAGATCCAAAATCCACCCAAGAATTATTGTTTTTATTTTTTTACCTTTTTTGCAATATTACTAATATAGGCATAAGTACAGATGTCAATATAACCGTGACCTACACCCTCAAAAATGCATATCTGCAAAATTTCATTCTAAGATTTGCATTCTTCAAAAAGTTGAGAAAGAACGTCTGTAGAGCACCAAACCGTAAAGTGAACTTATTACTTATGAATGTGTGTGTGTTTATATATATATATATATATATATGCGCGCGGTAAATTGTTCCACAAGCAACACAAGCCATAATTAACCACATTGTGGTTAATTATTAATTATTTAGCGAGTCAAAAGAGGCAAACAGTACTTCACTACCACCGCCGCCCAGGACGTAAAACTCAACTCTCCTCCTACGTGGTCGGCATCCTGCTAGAAACAGCAGTCAAATCTACCCGAAAAGGTCGCCATGACTGAAGAGCCTCTTATCACGGGCCTGTCTACTCGGTCAGAGCTGTCCTGGGGTTAAACACTTCGTGTCCAGAAAGAGCAAGATTTCATGGATATTTATAGTCTGTCTACCACAGCTTACACCGTTCAGAAGACGGTGCTCCAGCATGGACGTGGCCATGATGGCTGAAAGATATCATAGAACATCATGTAAAGTGAAACCAACGAACGTAGCCAGTAGTTCTATTTGCTAGACATAGTAGTTAAATTACTCTCAAAAGACACTTTGGATTAAAAAGAAAAGAACAGGATGGTCACATGTGGAATGGTCTATGAGGACTGATCTGTGGTGAAACAACTTATGGAAGGGTAATCGAAACCGTGTCGCATACATTAATACAACTTGTTGTTTAACCCCAGGTTGGTCATGATCCATCAAGTTTATCATCACAGACACTCCAGCTGTGACCATCCCGTCTTTCTATATACCTAGGACTACATTAGCTAATATGTCCTTCTTTTATTTAAGGCCGACTATGATAAGAGAGAGATATGTAGTTGCTATTTCTAGCGAACTCAGTGACCATGTAGAAAAAGTCTTCCTTGTTGGCTTCACAGAAGTTTTAACAAGTGACGACCATAATGAAAGGTTGGTCGGTTGGTTAGTTGGTGATGGGAAGTGAAAGACAGAAAGAGTGTGAGAGATAGAGAGAGAAACGGAGAGAAAGAATGAGAGAGAGAGAGAGGGACAAAGTGGAAGATAGACAGAGAAAGAAAGGGACAGTGTGAAAGAGAATGGAGAGACAGAGTGAAACAGACAGACTGTGAGAGAGGGAGAAAGAGAAAGGCAGAAAGAGAAAGGCAGAGATAAAGGAGGAGAGAAAAACAGAGAGATAGAAAGAGAGAAGGTTTAAGATGGAAGAATAATTGTGTGAAGTAGGAAAGAAAGAGATGGACATAAAAGTGTGTGGTAAATTTAGGACCAGACGACAAGTTTCGAGATAGTTGTGGTCAGCTCTGATGGAACGACACATACTGAGAGCAGTGGGAAGCAGGAATCCGGCCAGGACCATCTCTCCTTTCAGAAATAGCTCTACCACGACAGTCTCCATTGGGTCTTTTTCTTTGAACAAAAAGTGATTCGGTTGTTGTGTCTAGCAGACTCAGCGACCACGTAGGGGTTTCCTCGTTCATACACAAGCAATTGTGCATGCATTAATGTGCGTGCGCGCGCATATATATACACACACACATATATATATAAATGTGTAACGGGATTAAAGAAAAAACGATATGCACTTATGTATACGTATATATATATATAGATATATATAATACACACACGTGTTTATAGATGGATAGACAGATAGATAGTGAGAGAGACTAATAGATAGATAGATAGACAAACAGATAGATAGGTAGATGTACCACATACACACAAGTTCGTAACAGGCACAGAAATGCAAACACACATACACACACACGTGTGCACAGAGAGAGCAAAGAATAAATATATACATATATATATATATATATATATATATAAACAGGTCGATGATTAGTACTATTGCCTCGTATTTACATAGTGTATGCATGTGTGTGTATATATGTGGATATATATATATATATATATACACACACACAAAGTGTGTAACAGGCGAATATATACAGACATGGACTAATAAATATTGACGATAGATAGATAGATAGTGTGTGAGAGAGAGAGAGACAGAAAAAGATATAAACAAAAAGTATGTGATATTTAATAGATGATAGATAGACAAAAATAGGCATTGATGGGTTGTGAGATGCAGAGAGTATATATACTTATATATATATATATATATATATATGCATACATACATATACACATATATGTATGAATATATATAAACATTATATAATGTATGTATAATGAAGTGTTAACGGGCACCGAGTTCTCTTTTTGTTCGTAGCATTACTGTGTACTTAATAACACTGAGATACACACACTACTACCTATGTGTGTGAGTATGTGTATAGGTGGATGAGTGTATCTATGTGTGTGTA